>NC_068432.1:27818976-28038976 GCF_023373465.1 Oncorhynchus keta
TTGTTCATTACAATACCATACGAAACGCAACATATCATACAAATGGAGTGGGACGGATTTACGTACAGAATACACAATAATATGAAATGCTCTTAGACCAGGTTGGGAGAGGGGAGTAGAAAATAGGAAATTACTGAAATTTCATTTTTGTCACCCCCCAGTTTTATAATTGGAATGTGATACAAACGAGGCAACGGTATACTTTAGGTCCATGCGGACGCTTCCAAGCGGTCGAGTTGGCTGTTTTGAGTGTTTATCTGGCTAGATTTTAAAATATATAATAATAGTAATATCCCTCCCACTTCTAAAACCAAAGTTGCGCCCCTGCTTGAAAGCTTTGGATAAATGGACAAAATGACATAGGTCTTCTCTCCTGAAATGTTACCTTGACATTATGTATTGTAAATGTAAGTAATATATACATTTTCATCCACAATCCTAGATAAAGTCATGTTAGTAGTCTATAACAAATGCACCGACTAAGTTTATTTCACTTATTGTAAATAGAAATATCTTATTGTCACATTAATCAATATTAAATATTTTTTTGAATATTGTATTTCAATATAATCCTTAATTAACTTTACAAAATGTGTTTCCAATGTCAAAAGTGCCCAGCTTCACGGAAATAAAAAATTACAAGAAAATAATAGAACCAAATTGTCCACTTTTTATTAAATTACTATTTTAATATTTTTTACATGTCCCTTATAAAGAATGATATTATTTGAAAAACAATTGAGATGTTTACGTTTTTTCGCCAAACGCTATAATGCATTTGACTGTCACTAAAAGCAATCCTCGTGACTTTCTGTTTCCCACCGGGTGTTCCCATCTGGTTTGAATCGTCATCTCCAAAAATTGTGAAATTGGACACCTAAGAGTATATTCTAACCCTTTCTTAGAACTCTCCTTTACATTGTTTCCCGATCGAAATGTAGGACCAGAGTCAGATCACACCCGCTCGTTTTAATCTTAAATGGATATTGCATGTAATGTCAACCCTTACAGGAATCCGACACCACAATAATTAAACGGGATATGCACCGAGGGCTCAACTGGTGGCGCATTGGATGTAGGAAGCGGTCGTATTTCCCCTGCTGCAGAAGGTAGAGGTTAAAAATCTGTGGGAACGTCTCAGAGGAAAGAGGGGGCGGGAGGAAAGGGAAGGGGTACGGGAGAAAGACAGGCAGGCAGGCAGGGTGTTTCCTTAACTTCAAGGAAGAGTTTAATCAAGTGAATAGATTATTGTGGGCTATTAAAACGATACACCACTGGGAAACCGTACGTTATCAAATTTTAAAAGACACAAACAAGAGAAGGAGACCGCGATGTTGGGAATAGGAAAACTGCACCGCGGTCTGGAATAGGTAAATCAAAGTATCCGCTTGCCACCCGCCCCTTTCAATGTTCAACTTGTAAACAACAAGTCTTCAACGATGTGTGTGTGTGTGTGTGTGTGTGTGTGAGTTAAATATCAATGGAGAAGAGTTACTTTGTATTCGTGTCGTGCGCGCCTTCCAGCACATTCATGGCAAGAAATCTGAGCGCAATCGTTCTACCGTCAGACATAGCGAGTCTGAAAATTATTGACTTCCAGCTTTTAAAACAAAGTGGGAATTTTGGGTGTAGTCTAGTGCATGTAATCTTAGTTCAGTTGATGGGAAAGGTAAACAATTCACTATTAGGAAATAGACTAGTCTCTCCTACAGTTCAGGCCAAGTGTTTCCCAACGTCTCTAAGCAATACTTTTGTTTTTTTCCCCTGAGTATCCTGGTATCCTATTGTAAAATTGTGCACAGTGTATAATGGTGTTGGCAGCTGCTAATTGATAAACAAACTGTATTTATTTATCAGAGACAACCCACCGTGAATCACTTTATACCAAATTAAAATTAATCAAATCTTCTTCCTTGGCCTCCCTTTCTCTGCCATCTGCCCACCACAACAGGGTGAAGGATGGAGGGAGAGACGGAGAAGGAGACAGCGGAGGAGAAGGAGAGTGATGAGACACAGCCGTTTGCTGGGGAAGGGGCAGGGCGACTTCGTCAGAATGGAGAGTCCTCTGAGGACGACCAGGACCTACCCATCATGCACTGGGAAGACCTGAGCCTGAGGATCGCTGAACTGGAGAAACAGGAGGAGGAGAGGAGAGAAAGGGCAAAGGTCAGCGGGCATGAAGGGAGTGTGAAGATGTTGTGACAGTTCTGAGATCAGCTTACCCGCCCCAAACCCTGACCTTAATAATTATCAGGAACAACACAACACTGACCATAGATTAAATGGAATTGTATTTGCCACATGCGTCCAAATACAACAGATGAGACTTTACCGTGAAATGCTTATTTATGAGCCATTCCCCCCAAAATTAGTTAAAAAGTAAGACAAACAAATACAATGGTCAAATAAGGATAAAAAAAAGGAAATAGTAACACAATAATGAGGCTATATTGTATGCAAGGAGTACCAGTATCGTGTCAATGTGCAGGGATGTGAGGTAATATTACATGTAGGTAGGGGTAAAAGTGACTAGGAAATCAGGATGGATAACAAACAGAGTAGCAGCAGTGTACAGTGGGGCAAAAAAGTATTTAGTCATCCACCAATTGTGCAAGTTCACTTAAAAAGATGAGAGAGGCCCGTAATTTACATCATAGGTACACTTCAACAATGACAGACAAAATGAGGGGAAAAAAATCCTGACTGAATCTAAAATAGGTAAGCAGCTTGGTTTGAAGAAATCAACTGTGGGAGCAATTATTAGGAAATGGAAGACATACAAGACCACTGATAATCTCCCTCGATCTGGGGCTCCACGCAAGATCTCACCCGTGGGGTCAAAATTATCACAAGAACGGTGAGCAAAAATCCCAGAACCACACGGTGGGACCTAGTGAATGACCTGCAGAGAGCTGGGACCAAAGTAACAAAGCCTACCATCAGTAACACACTACGCCGCCAGGGACTCAAATCCTGCCAGACATGTCCTCCTGCTTAAGCCAGTACATGTCCAGGCCCGTCTGAAGTTTGCTAGAGAGCATTTGGATGATCCAGACGAAGATTGGGAGAATGTCATATGGTCAGATGAAACCAAAATATAACTTTTTGGTAAAAACTCAACTCGTCGTGTTTGGAGGACAAAGAATGCTGAGTTGCATCCAAAGAACACCATACCTACTGTGAAGCATGGGGGTGGAAACATCATGCTTTGGAGCTGTTTTTCTGCAAAGGGACCAGGACGACTGATCCGTGTAAAGGAAAGAATGAATGGGGCCATGTATCGTGAGATTTTGAGTGAAAACCTCCTTCCGTCAGCAAGGGCATTGAAGATGAAACGTGGCTGGGTCTTTCAGCATGACAATGATCCCAAACATACCGCCCGGGCAACAAAGGAGTGGCTTCGTAAGAAGCATTTCAAGGTCCTGGAGTGGCCTAGCCAGTCTCCAGATCTCAACCCCATAGAAAATCTTTGGAGGGAGTTGAAAGTCTGTGTTGCCCAGCAACAGCATGGAGTCTTGTGAAAACTTACAGAAAACGTTTGACCTCTGTCATTGCCAACAAAGGGTATATAACAAAGTATTGAGATAAACTTTTGTTGTTGACCAAATACTATTTTCCACCATAATTTGCAAATAAATTCATTAAAAATCCTACAATGTGATTTTCTAGATTATTTTGTCTGTCATAGTTGAAGTGTACCTATGATGAAAATTACAGGCCTCTCATTTTTTTAAGTGGGAGAACATGCACAATTGGTGGCTGACTAAATACTTTTTTGCCCCACTGTATGTGAAGTGTGTGTGTTGGAGTGTAGTTGGAGTGTCAGTGTAGTATGTGTGAGAGTCTAGTGAGTGCATAGAGCCAGTGCAAGAATGTAATTGAAAAATTAAAAAGGGGGGTCAATGCAAATAGTCAGAGTGCCCATCGGCATTTAGGGGCAACTTAATCCTACTCTCTTTGCTTGATACATGTTAATAATATCCACCGGCATTGAAAAAGACTGCGATGATGGGTTTAATGACACCTATTGCTTACACTCTCAACTCCCCCGCTACCACATATCTCACCTCTTCCCTCCTCCCATGTCATCCCTCCATCCCTGATCCCTCCCTCTGTTCCTCTCTTTCAGAGTACGAGTGGGTCGGAACAGGGGAGTGTGTCAGGGGGCTGGGCGGAAGAGAGGCAGGGTGGGCTGTGGAGGAAAGATGAATGGGAGGATGAGGAGGACTACGGAAGATGTCGAGTCACGGTCGTCTCGTCTAGGTAACAAAAGTCAAAAACAGTCCATCTAATTCTCAACTTCATTCTTTATTCTCTGAAACCATATAATGTATGTTCTCTTTTAAGTGTTCATGTTGTTTTTGGCTTTTTATTTTCTTATTGTAGATTCCACAACCAAAAAAATCTACAGTTATGCTACATCAACAACAGTGAGAGTGAGGATGAGGAGGGGGCTGTCAAAGAAGTGAGCGAGTCCCTCCTGTTTTATAGTATAGCGCAAAACGGGGACAAAAACCTACACACATTGCGGCACTCTAGGGTCAAATATGAAGATATGCATATGTACCCATGCCATGCGTTTGTTTTGTTTCCTGTTTGTCAGGGTTCTATAGGACCAGGTAGCTATGGTTACCACCCCTCTGGCCTGAAGTTGGAAGTGAGGGCCGCGCTGAGTGCGCTCAAAAACAAGCTGTTAGCTGAACAGAAAGAGGAGGTGAGAAGAATGGAGAAGTGTGGACTGTGGAGTGAAAGAAATAGGGTTGGAAGAAATAGAGGTGAACAGTGGGCATGTGGTGGGAGAGAGGTAAGGATTGGTATGTGTAAAGAATTCCTGTGTGTCACAGCACCTTGCCTGCAGTAGTGTGATCACTAAGAGGACGCATCTGGAACGCTGTGATCTGCAGACCTGCTCAATACAGCAGCTCAACTCCCTCAGGACCTCACTCAACCACGACATACACGGTCAGTAGGCGGTCATTACATGGTAATCATGGTCTTTACATGGGGCGGCAGGTAGCCTAGTGGTCAGAGCGTCATTGTAAATAAGAATTTCTTCTTAACTGATTTGCCTAGTAAGTAAGGGTAAGTAATCCTTCTCACCCCCCTTCTCCCCCAACAAGATTTAGATGCAAGTGGCTGTTCCACTGGTTGTCATAAGGTGTATGCACCAATTTGTAAGTCGCTCTGGATAAGAGCGTCTGCTAAATGACTTAAATGTAATGTAAATGTAGTTAAATAAAGGTTAGATAAAACATTTTAAAAAACATGGAAATCATGATCATAACATGGAAATCGTAGTCATTACATGGGGAAAAAAAGGTGGTTATTACATGGTAATAATGTGTCAGTAAATGAACTGGCAGGTGAGTGCTTGCTGTACGGTTTTTGTGATTTAGGATCTATATGTTTTTGTGCAAAGTAATATTCTATTCTATTCTTGCAGACCTGAGCTCAGAGTTGGTGGGTCACCTGTTGATAAGGGACCAGCTGAGAACCAAACAGGACGCCATGCTCCTGGACGTACAGGATCTGACATAACCCTTACCCACAGGTGCACAGGACAGGAAGACATTGTGCTCAACAGTGGATAAAGTGATGCTGTCCAAGATATGCCACTATGAGACTGTCAGAAGTGTTGCCATAATATCCTACTTAACATATGATTCTTCTATAAAAAGGAGAAATGTTGATGAACACTAATGAGCACCATCTTGGACCGGCATCATAATGCTATCCACATTACACAGGCATGGTACGGATGCTCAGCTATGAAAAGCCAACTGACATTTACTTCTGAGGTACTGACCTGTTGCACCCTCTACAATCACTGTGATTATTATTGGACCCTGCTGGTCATCAATGAATGTTTGAACATCTTGAAGAACAATCTGGCCTTAAATGGCCATGTACTCTTATAATCTCCACCCGGCACAGCCAAAAGGGGACTGGCCACACCTCAGAGCCTGGTTCCTCTGTATGTTTCTTCCTATGTTCCTGCCTTTCTATGGAGTTTTTCCTGGCCACCATGCTTCTACATCTGCATTGCTTGCTATTTGGGGTTTTAGGCAGGGTGTCTGTATCTACTTACATCTACTGATGTAAAAAGGGCTTTATAAATACATTTGATGGATAACTTTCTCCTCATCACCCCCCCTGATCTCGAACAGCATAATCTTCATTATCATCATTAGTGGAGAGAGTACTGTATTAGGACTTATTTTGATGTACGCATGCACGTAATTACCAAAAAACATTTCATATCAGAAAGAGGAGTTTAAGCCATTTGTGATGTTTGAAACATTTCTAATATCTGACTCCTAGTCCATTGCCAGTGGTAAGAAAAATAATATTTTTCTTGGGAGAACCTTCAGACGGAGAATCTTCACAGCCATAGTTTAAACCATTTACATATCTGAGGGATACCAGATTTTCCACAAGTTTCATTGTGTAAAAATTGCAATATCCTTGACTTAATAATGTAAGGGAATTTTACACTTAACAGCCTGTGTAAAACAAGCTAAGGGGTTACATATTCAGGCTAAAGGGAGCTGTCCTGTAACAATTTGGTGGAGAAGCTTCTTTGTTTCTAATTTAGGAGAATTATCCTCTTGTATAGTTGCTGATGTAAGGGAATTGTCCACTTATATTGCCTATAAGCCTTTGGGTATTGACATGTATGTTGACTCTTGTGATATACCTAGGTGGTTTGCGTCCATAACTATAACCACTATCAGCATAGGAAACCACAAAGCTGCTATTGTGTGATTCCATGTGAGCAAAGCCCCAAAATAATTTTGTATCTCAGATTGTTCTGGCATTTATCACATAGAAACGTCATTGGGAAGATGAATGTTTGATAGGCTTTTTACATTTGTGACACACACCATTTTTTGGAAAATGATTATAGTGGTCATTTTAGGCCCTTTTTAGAAATATTGTTTATAACAATATACTCTACAAGTACATCAGCGTTCCAGAGTGGGCTCTCTGCTACTTTTAAAGTTATAAACAATTTTATGAGCACCATCAACACAGTGAAAGGAAAAATTGATTCAAAAGGAACTGTGATAGGTCCTTCCTTAACCAATGTCAATTTCTATGTATTAAATTGATAATTTCTTCAAAATTAGCAGAGCCCACCTTCGAAATATGTGTTTGAAGAGTATATTGTTGTAAACAAGATGCCTAAAAATAAGCTAAATCAAAAATGGTACCTTTGAGATGTTGATAATATTTTTAATGTTGAATACATTAATGGGATTTTTGTTTTTCAGAATACAGCCGTAATCCATATTTTAAAGCACACTATAAGGAGTACAATTACACCAAGATGGCTGTACCGTGTACGTTTCACAGTTTATAGGGTCTAAAAGAGCCTAAAATGGCCACATTCATCATGATTTTCAAAAAAAATGGTTTGTGATACAATGTATAAGGCACGTTAAACATCCTTCATCTCAATTAAGTTTTTATGTGAGAATTGCCAGAACATTTTGAGATACTCTAAAAATAAATTGGGCCATGCTGGAGTGGAATTGCCTTGTTCCATTCATTATGTCTAGGTAAAAGAGATTTTCCTGACCATGTGACCTCACCAGTAGCAAACACCAGGCTCTAGTTACTGACCCCCTCTTTCCTGTTCAAGTCATATAGTCAGGAAAAACTCCTGGCCATATGACCTATTGTGCCTTGTCAGGCAATTATTATATGTCGTACTTTCACAATCTTGTGTATTTGTAGGTTGATGGAAGAATGAACTGTGATAGCAGATTCATAGCTATGGGAAGGGGATGAGTGCCCTGAAGTAACATTTAACTTTTTTGTCTCTGAAGTATTTTTCAGTATTTACTTTAAAAAATTATTTTGCATTCATTAAACCTTAGTTATTTCATGTTGTGTGCTGTCACTGTGTGTGTGTCTGTAATGCTGCTAGCTCAAATCAAAGTTTATTTGTCACGTGAGCCGAATTCAACAGGTGTAGGTAGACCTTACAGTGAAATGCTTACTTACAGGCTCTAACCAATAGTGCAAAAAGTTGTTAGGTGAACAATAGGTAAGTAAAGAAATAAAACAACAGTAAAAAGACAGGCTATATACAGTAGCGAGGCTTTAAAAGTAGCGAGGCTACATACAGACACCGGTTAGTCAGGCTGATTGAGGTAGTATGTACATGTAGATATGGTTAAAGTGACTATACATATATGATAAACAGAGTGTAGCAGCAGCGTAAAAAGAGGGGTTGGGGGGCACACAATGCAAATAGTCCAGGTAGTCATTTGATGACCTGTTCAGGAGTCTTGTGGCTTGAGGGTAAAAACTGTTGAGAAGCCTTTTTGTCCTAGACTTGGCACTCCGGTAACGCTTGCCATGCGGTAGTAGAGAGAACAGTCTATGACTGGGGTGGCTGGGGTCTTTGACAATTTTTAGGGCCCTCCTCTGACACTGCCTGGTGTAGAGGTCCTGGATGGCAGGCAGCTTAGCCCCAGTGATGTACTGGGCCGTACGCACTACCCTCTGTAGTGTCTCGTGTTCAGAGGCCGAGCAATTGCCGTATCAGGCAGTGATGAAACCAGTCAGTATGCTCTTGATGTTGCAGCTGTAGACCCTTTTGAGGATCTCAGGACCCATGCCAAATCTTTTTAGTTTCCAGAGGGGGAATAGGCTTTGTCGTGCCCTCTTCACGACTGTCTTGGTGTGTTTGGACCATTCCAGTTTGTTGTTGATGTGGACACCAGGGAACTTGAAGCTCTCAACCTGCTCAACTACAGCCCCGTCGATGAGAACGGGGGCGTGCTCTGTCCTCCTTTTCCTGTAGTCCACAATCATCTCCTTAGTCTTGGTTACGTTCTGGCACCTCCCGGGCAGGTTTCTGACCTCCTCCCTATAGGCTGTCTCGACGTTGTCGGTGATCAGGCCTACCACTATTGTGTCGTCTGCAAACTTAATGATGGTTTTGGAGTCGTGCCTGACCATGCAGTCGTGGGTGAACAGGGAGTACAGGAGGGGACTGAGCACGCACCCCTGTGGGGCTCCAGTGTTGAGGATCAGCATAGCAGATGTGTTGCTACTTACCATCACCACCTAGGGGCGGCCCGTCAGGACGTCCAGGATCCAGTTGCAGATGGAGGTAATTTAGTCCCAGGATCCTTAGCTTAGTGATGAGCTTTGAGGGTACTATGGTGTTGAACGCTGAGCTGTAATCAATTAATAGCATTCTCACATAAGTATTCCTTTTTTCCAGGTGGGAAAGGGCAGTGTAGAGTGCAATAGAGATTGCATCATCTGTGGATCTGTCTGGGCGGTATGCAAATTGGAGTGGGTCTAGGGTTTCTGGGATAATGGTGTTGATGTGAGCCATTACCAACCCTTCAAAGCACTTCATGGCTACGGACGTGAGTGCTACGGGTCTGTAGTCATTTAGGCAGGTTGCCTTTGTGTTCTTGGGCACATGGACTATGGTGGTCTGCTTGAAACATGTTGGTATTACAGACTCAATCAGGGACATGTTGGAAATGTCAGTGAAGACACCTGCCAGCTGGTCACTACAAGATTTTCGTTTATTTGTTTGAATCTATAGTGTGTGTACATGCGTACGAGCAAGCAAATGAGTGTGTGTGTGTGTACCATTGCGTACCTTCACTTGACTAGCTCAGCACTAATGATTTCGAGGAGAAAAATAGAGGGAGAGGGAGGGTATTGACGAGGATAAAGTAAAACAGGGAGGAGGGATAATTGAGCAACAGAGTCAGGGATGACTAACCCACACCAGAGGAGAGATAGAGAGAGCAGGAGGAGGAGAGGAATAAAATAGAGATATATGAGTGTGTTAAAGGTAAGCGGAAGTTAATGTTACATATTAGCAGTGTTTTACTGAAGAGCTCAATGGGTACGGGGACAAAAGTAGGAGAAGAAACAGGCTGGTATTTTTTAAAGTGAAAAACAAAGGACAATACATCTATATCACCAGAAAACCAGGTAAGATATTATATTTATACTTTAAACCTAACAGATAATAATACTCTGCTGTAGACATTGCTTTGTACACACATTAAATATACATAACGTGAATTATTACAACAAAGTGAAAATATCAACACCATCCCCACAAACATGCAGAGGATGATGAATAAATATTTTCCTTACTGCTGTAATAAAACATATTTTTTATAAATACCCAATTTCCACACATTATTTTACAAAATGGTTAATATGTTCAATACACGTCATTTGAAGCGCCTGCAGTTGCTTGTATTGGGTTTCCGTTCTGCATATCTGTCTGAATGAATGGATATTAATTATTTACAGCACCAGCGAAGGTCATAGGAGGTCCATCGGGACCAAGACAGTTTTTGCTGCACCTTCCCATGAAATACACACCCCCCCTGCACCAAGAGGTAATGTGCTCCTTTAAATGTTCCAATCCACTTGTTATTAGAAAGAGATACAAGTGAAGGCTTCTGGAATAACTAAACCAAGTTTCAACCAATTATCTTCCACTGGAAGGCCATGAGAGAGTTCTGTGTGATAAACACTCCCAACATGGAAGATAAACATGAGGAAGGTAAACATTGAGCACATAAACAACATTTTCCAACTGATTTAGCATTAATTTACGTGCATCCTCTAAAGAAAACAAACATACAAATACACACACACTGTGCACAACAACACAGAAGAAGAACCCACTGTCATTGGTCCCATTTCCATTCTTGATACTTAGCATAAACATTCAAAATATGTCACATTCTTGGACAGTGGATCAATCTACTCCAAAACATGGGCTTGAGTGTACTCATGGTCAAAGTAGATCAGAAATGCAGTATGGATGAATGGAGAGTTTCCGGAAGAGTGTGTTACTGATTGACGAGCCAATAGACCGAGAATTGTCCACAATCAGCTAAAAACATTTCTAGTGAGTATTTCCAAACTAAAGCACTTGTTTTCTCCCTTATGCAGAGAACATTCCTTCCCTCAAACTATCTGCAAACCTGGAGAGAACAGTTTAGAAGACAACCACACCTGAGAGAGAGCAAATGACAGGAACACTAGACAAGCAGAAGAATTTGCCCCAAGGAAGGCTTGATGAAAAAGGAACATGAGACGCTGCAGAAGAGAGAAAAACAACCACAGTCAGCCATGAGTATAAGCCAAGCCTCCAACACCACAGAGAGCACATCTGTGACAGAGACCCTCTCTTCCTTCACCCCATCCCCCCCTTTCTCCCCCTCCCCTGCAGTATTGACGAGTCCTACAAGTACATCTTCCTCCCTCTCTGCTATTCCCTCACCTTCTTCTTCAGCCTGACGCTTAACTCCGTTGTCCTGGTGCGCTCCTGCCGTCGCTATGGTGGCTGTCGCCACGGCAATGCCCCCCGCCGCTGGACCACGTCTCTGATCTACATGGTGAACCTGGCAACCACAGACCTGATGTACGGCCTGTCTCTGCCCTTCCTGGTGGCCAGCTACATGCTGCAAGACCGCTGGGTGTTTGGAGACTTCATGTGTCGCCTGGTGCGTTTCCTGTTCTACTTCAATCTCTACTGCTCCATCTTCTTCCTCACCTGTATCTCCGTCCACCGCTACCTGGGCATTTGCCACCCCATGAGGACCATCACCCTGGAGAGCAGGCGGGCTGTGAGGGGGACCTGCGCCATGGTGTGGGTGGTGGTGTTCATGCTTACGTGTCCCATCTTTAGGTTTGCCCAGACGGGGTATGTGGTGAGAGGAGGAGGTGGTGGAGGGAGGGCAGGAGAGCGGGGGAATGGATCTGAGGAGGAGGGGGGTGGAGATGTAGTCGGTGGTGGGCCGAATGTGTTTGTGAACTGTTGGGATGATGCTATTGATAATGAGTTTGCAGAATACGTCCCGTATGGCCTCGTCCTGCACCTACTGGGCTTCTTCGTCCCATTCACCATCATCGCATGGTGCTACTCCCAGGTAGTCAGGACCATCTTTAGGACCCTGCATTCCCCATCCAGCTCCCAGGTGGGGGGAGACGAGGAGGGAGGTGGTGGGGGGTCAGAAGGGCGCAGGGAGAGAACGTCCATCTCCATCTCCAGTTCACAGCACTCCCATTACATCCGCAGGCGCCGCAAGTCCATCAAAACCATCATCACCATCACTCTCCTGTTCGCACTCTGCTTCCTCCCCTTCCACGTTACCCGGACACTATTCCTGCTCCTCAGGAGGGGTCAGATGGGAGGATGCAATGCCATGAAGACAATCTCTATCTGCTACAAGGTCACTAGGCCACTGGCCTCCTGTAATGCCTGGCTGAACGCTCTCCTGTACTTCCTCACTGGAGACAAGAGTGTCCCCTGCTGTGACACGGCCAGTCAGCATGACCACCACCGCAACCCCTCTCTCTGGCCACTGAGGATCCTGATGAAAGACAGAGTGGGAGAGAAGGAGGAGGTGAAGAGAGAAAAGAAGACGGAAAAGAAGGAGGGGGAGATTCGTCGAGACAATGAGTCAAAGTCTTCTGGGATTGTCTTTTAGGAGATTTTATGTTCAGAACAAATATGGAATCGTTTAAGTGTACATTTGTGTGTGTGTGTGTATTTTTTTTTTACCTTTCTATTTGGGACACCTAGTAGTTTTGCACTTTATTTCATTTGGACTTGTTACATTTGTTACTTTCTCAGTCGGCATGTTGACATTAAATGCAGGTCAAGTTATCTTCCTGAACAGTGTGGTCTATTTCTTGTTCGTGTTTAACTTTATTTGTGTGATCACCAGCCAACAAAGACGGGTTATTACAAGGAGTGTCCTGTGATAATTAGCCAATCTTTAAGAGAGGTAGGTTAATGAGCCTCCCTTTTATCTGGTCCTCTAACACTGCACATTGCTTAATCTGACACCCTCACACATCTTTAAACTCTGTATTAATTTACAAAACATGTCTGTCCCTCTCAATCACTCACACATTTTGGGAAGGCGCGCACACACACACACACAACCTCCATTCATACATTTCCCAGTCATAACCGTCCCTCCACCCCTTTCTCCAGGCCAGAGGACAGCTGGTGTATAAAATGTGATGTTGCAACAACGCAGGCTGGGACAGTAAGCAGCTCTGCCCCTGCTTATCAGCAGCCAGTGACCCACGAAGCCTGGACCACAAATATTATTGCTGACTACTGTTCCCTCCCCTGCCTCTGTTAATGGAAAAGCGTGTGTGAAAAAGCTGTAGGCATAGGACCAGTAGCAGCAGCCAGCACAAATAGCACAGTCAGAACACTCTAAACATCCTAGATGCTAGAGGAAACCATGGAGGAAGTCTCAATAGTCCAATTCAACACAGTAATTGTTATAGAAGGACAACTGCACAGTCACTGATTTCAGCTGTTATAAAATCAACTTTGATGTACTATTGTAATCCAGTACAGGGTTCGAATTACAACTGGGCTAGGGGACTGGACACCCCATAACAAACCATTGTATTTCAACCTAATAGGCATACCACCCCTAGGGGCAAAAACCAGCCTCATATTCACCCTAAAAACCTGGACTTATTCCCAACCCCTATCCAAACCTTATCTTGTATGTTTACTATTAAAATCTGTTTGGAAAAAGTGATGCAGTCAGGCGAGGTGCTCATTCGTCTCTACAGCCTTGTTGGAGTGAATCTCCTTCATGCAATATTATATCTAACCAGGGAGAGGCACTGTTATGACAGATTACGAAGTGCCTCTATTTGGTGGAGGACTATGTTGTGAAATCTGTCAATTAGTTATATTTTGATAGTTACATTTTTGGGATATTTTGTCGATTTCGTTGAGGACGCAATGCACAACTTAACCGGAGGATGGAACTTTTCAACGACGCAAATGTTTTGTTGAGGACTGTTGTTTTATTCTCTGACTGGTTAGCTACTAGCTACCTAGCCAAATTGGAGTGTTAATGGTTAGCTACTGTAGCTAGCTAGCTAACCCTAAAAAGTCACGTCTCAACTGGCCGCCTAACCTAATTTCCCTTAAAAGTTATTGTAAGGGATATCTCTCTCTCGTTGACAGTATTGGTCAAGTATGTGTTTGTTTAGCCTTTGTGCGACAACAGGAATTGCATTTGAGTACTTTATAAGGTTAGCTAGTTACGAATAGTCGCTTGCTGTAACTTGTGCCAAGTCTGACTTCATCTAACAAAAATGAGATAGAGGGAAGACACCAAGGACATTTCCCGCTGATTTAGCTGCTCTGAATTGGACCGAAAGGTTTGTGTGTGAGGCCTGCAGGTCGGGCTTTCACCCGGATAGAGTAGGGCCGTACGCCGCCTCTGTGCGCTCCTAGGCCAGCAGCTCGCGCTGCCAGGCTGGAGGCCGGTGACTTCAAGAAATGGAACGAATGGAAGTGGACCAGTGCGCAGGCGCAGCTGCCGGGAGCGGAGGCGGGGCTCTTCGTAGATCGAACAGCGCCCCCATGATCACGAGTGTCAGGTTAGTGGAATTTATATTCTACTTGATGGAAATAGAATTGTCTGTCTGTCATTTATGAAATTAGAATTTTGCAGTCATGTTTGTAATATGTTTGCCTTGGAATGATTCTGAGTTTTTTGTTTGTTTCCCTCCACATAACAGCGATGGTATGACAGTGTTCAGTCCAATTATTTCACCCCGGTATCGACGGAGCAGTGTCTCTGTCAACCCCAGCTGTCCTTCTCTGGTGAGTGTGTGTGTGATCATTCAGTATTCTGTCAGTTACTCCATCAACAGACCAACAATAATACATTCAGTCTTGATTCCATAGGCCGTCCCCCTGTCCCCTTTCTCATTGGGTGGTGAGAGACCAGACCACAAAAGGCAGGTGAGGACAAGGTTAGGGATATTGTGGGCCTCTTCCCTCTATTTGTGCAAATGTCTGCCTTTGAGTAATGATGCTGGTTTGAGTGTTTGCTTATACATTAGCCAGTGTGTTATTACAGTTCAGTGTGAGGTTATCTTATGTAAATGCTCACATTGGTGTTTCAGTGTGTGTGGCACACTGTAGTATGTGTGTATGACCACTGACTGAAAGTGTGTATTTTCATTCAAGGAAGAGAATATGGAGATGACACTCAGGGGGAGTCTTCAGAGACTGAGGTAAGGTAGTGACACACACACACACACACACCCACTCTCTCTCTCTCTCTAACTGTGTTTTCTCTTTTGTTGTAGTGATTCCAACCTGGTCCCTCCTGTCAGTCACTGGCATGACCATTCATCAGTGGTGAGTACTCCCTCTGCATGTGACTGTAGTGCTTTGTTATACCAAAGCATGGGGAGAGGATTGATGGATAGATGATGAATAAATGGATGGATAAAGAGTTCTCATTACTTATATTCGTCCTGTCTTTCACAGGGATTCCATTTACCGGACAGTGGTATCACACCCAATTCGTCCCCTAGTCCAACTCGGAGGTTTAGGGGGTGAGTTGAATTTCACATTGCTTGACAAACTAACTTGTGTAGATTTATAGCTATCCTATTTAACACAGTGTCCCTTCACTGCCAGGCCAACAGTCAGCTCTACTGTGAGATGGCCTGCCCTGACTCCACTGAAAAGGAAAGGTAAGAACAGTGCTTCAAGAATGGTGCTTACCAGTGGTTAAGGGCGCTGTACTGCAGCGCCAGCTGTGCCATCAGAGTCCCTGGGTCCGGGAGGTCCCAGAGTCCCTGGGTCCGGGAGGTCCGTGGGGCGACGCACAATTGGCCTAGCGTAGCCCGGGTTAGGGAGGGCTTGGTCGGTAGGGGTGTCCTTGTCTCATCGCACACCAGCGACTCCTGTGGCGGGCTGGGCGCAGTGTGCGCTAGCCAAGGTGGCCAGGTGCACGGTGCTTCCTCCGGCGCATTGGTGCGGCTGGCTTCCGGGTTGGATGTGCACTGTGTTAAGAAGCAGTGCGGCTTGGTTGGGTTGTGTATCGGAGGACGCATGACTTTCAACCTTCGTCTCTCCCGAGCCCGTACGGGAGTTGTAGCGATGAGACAAGATAGCAGCTACTACAACAATTGGATACCAGGAAATTGGGGAGAAAAAGGGGTAAAAAAATTGTTTAAATAAAAAAGAATGGTGCTTACTTTACTCAGCCTTGGTGTGTGTGTGTGTGTGTCTGTCTTCTCTTTCATCCTGTCGTTCTGTCATGTAGGAGGAGTGGAGTCTGATGGTCCGCCGAAGAAGCTGTTTGTTGCCGGGGTAACAGATCCTGCTCACCGAACTAGTTACACAGTCAGGTGAGAACTAGAGACATTCAAACTCTCGCACACTTTTGAATATGGTGCTAGCTGCATCTCTTTTAACTTCCTGTTTTTTCCCTCTCCCCCAGTGTGACTCAGGCATCTGCTGGCTCTCCTACAGGTGGTGTGTGTGGTGCTAGTCCCCAGGGTAGTACCCTGTACCTGTCTCCTCCCCCCTCATTCACCTCTCACCAGCCCAATATCTAGAAACCACAACACCAGCAGCCTATCACAGACCAGGACTACAGTCAGTCCTAGATTCTACTCACAGCCTATCAGAGCGCTCCTCTCCCTCAAACCATCAGAGCCTTGGGGAAACTCATCATATTCCTTGGCTCCTGAAGTAATCATGTCTTGAGTTGTAATCAAGATAATATATAGATGTTACACAAAGACTGGCACCTGTGCTTTGTTAATCAGAAGGTTGCATGAAATGCCCTGCCAAAGGAAGTCAGGGGTGAAGAGACTATACTTTTCCTTGTTGGGCTTTTGTTTATATCAAAGTTAGGTGTTAAAAGGCCTTTTGTGTTGTGTTCAGGGGTAATGGTGAGGGCATGTTGTAATCCCACTGAACGTGGCCCAATCGTCCAGTATTCTTTGATAGTCCAGAAGTAAGCGCTCAAAAATGAGACATGAAGATAAGGTGTCACAGCAGACTGTCAAGCCAGCGGTGGCTCAGTTTGTCTATGTGAATAGTGTATTAATATGTGAATACTGATATAAGCAGGGCTGCCTTTAAGGCAGGACTGGGAGTGGGTTCTCTGGCTGAGGGGGATTGTTCTGTAGATATAGAATCCCTAGGCAAAGTTCTGCCCAGAGGACCCACCCAGTCCTGGTCCTTTATGGCTTAAACCTAATGAGAGATTGGCATGGATACTCACCTCTTGACAGGTGTGTGTAAACTTTAGTTTGATAGAAGGGACCTCGACTGGTGATCTCAGTCCTCTGGGTAGTGCGTGATATTACCCTTTCTCTTCATACATACTACTTTAAAAAGGGTAGCCCTTGGGGTGTTATCACATTTTCCCATTGATTACATGAATGTTATTATTTGACTTCTGTAATGTGGTATGGTTGTACATGCTCAGGACCCTCATAGATATTGTGAAATATCATAAGTGACATCATGGGTATATCATGTTGTTTGGGTTGATGTAATCTATGGGAAAGTTCTGTTTTTTAATCCCATGCATGAGTCTGTGACCTCCAGACCTTTTCACTTGTGAAATAAGAGTACAAGCTGCTTAGAGAAGTGTCTTATACAAAAACAAATAATGTTATTGATAGTAACTATGTGTAATACTCTTCAAATGCCCTTTCCAGAGCTGAGTTTTACACCAACAGACAGATTCTTTTCTCTAAATTGTCTCCTTTTTGTGGATGGAACATTCTACTTCCAATTAAGATTTTGCACAGTATTAGTTTCACATTATTAATCAATATTGCTGTTACACAAATGGGATCCTGTTTAAGACATGCTGTTGCGTTGTATATTTGTTGCTTAATTTGTTCATTTCTCATCAGGTCTCTGTCCTGTCTCAAAGAAGTGCTTAGGTCAGCAAGGGTTGAGGGTCATCTTCTGATCTTAACCCCAGATTTAGAAACTTTGTTTTTCCTCAGTGACAATCAGTGAATTTGGAGGGAAATAAAAACTGTAGTTGTTTTAAGTTCTATTCATGTTAACTTGTTGTTCTCAATAATGTAGTTTGGTTCCTTTGGCCCAAAATATTCTATGACGCTGGCATACATTGTTTAAATTGACAACCAGCGTCAGTTTCACTTCTCTCAAAAGCTGTATGATTGAGACACTTAATGTAGATCATCAATCAACTCACATTGCCAACCCCAAATTATTATCTTTGATACACCATGTACAGAAATATAAGGTGGCTTTCGACATGTATTTTATACTATTTCCTGAGTATGGGAAGATCCTGTAAATGCATACTAAGGTTAAATTACATGAACATCAATAGATGTCTTATCTCATAACTTACTCAATTGTATCTGCAGTTAGCCAGAGGTTAACTTGCAATCAAATGGCACTAATATTCAGTGGTAGTTTCACCAATCCCATCCTGTTGCAGAGGATGAACTATATAGGGAGGGAAATACATTGAGTTGGAGATGATGTGAAGCCAAATATAAAATATTTTAATCTCCTGTTGATGTTCATTGCAGTTGACCCCGCCCCCCCCCCCATTATCATACAAGGAGACCACTGCCTGTAGAAGATAAGACAAGTCCTGGGTCTGAGACCTAGGAGATGGCCGAGGCCTCATCTGGCCATCTCAATTGCAAACCTCAAACCAGGAGACCATCTGACTGGTGCTGTGGTCAGTTAAAACACAAAATGTGTATAATAATTTACAGATGTTCTTTGATTCTTTTATTATTCCTTTTCATTGTAGTGTCATTTTACAAAAATCAGCCACAATCTTAAATTTTGTTCTCCAAAAACAACATGTCAGTGTTAAGAGGGCTCCTTTTTCTTCTGATTTTCAAACGGACATTAGAATGAGGCCTAAAGAAGAGTGATAGGATGAAAGAGAGAGGTGAGAAAGGAAAGAAGAGGTGAAAAAAGGGAACTAAAGCACATCTGCCAGACCATTCAAGTATTTTCAAACTGTAAATAGCTTTGAGAAAAGTCTACATAAAAAGAGGATTGTATTTTTTAATGGAACTTTTAATAGAGAGCGAGAGAAACTATATTAATTCCCTCCGAGTAGCCTTTCTCATGCCTGTAAAGTTGACACAAAATGTGTCTAGTTTTAGGGGGGAATAATGTACAACTTTTAAATATATAAATAAAATCATGATAATAAAAGTCACTGTATTATATCAGAAAACCTGTGGACTTTCCTTTGTCTCCATAGATAATTTGATATGGTTACCTGTCCATTTCTGCAAGCTTTCTTTATAACCACCTTAGATGGCAGTCGAACTGCTACCCTCTGTGTCACAATTCTACAAGCACAGTGAAAGACAAAAAAATATATATTAACATTTTACTAAACAGCATAAAAAGGAATCATGTCATGCACAACCATTGTTTGAACAACATTTAAATAATACTTGGCTAGCCTATATCTTGTCTTTATAAATATATCAACCCGTGGTACACAACATATACACTCACTCCATTACGGAAACCGTATAATAACCCAGCGGAAGTAGAGAGCTAAATAAGAGTTTCTATTGGACTGATTCTGGTAAGTCCCTCCCGGTTTCATTTTGTTTGCTTTCAAGATTTTTTTTTCAACAGAATTTGCCTAATGAATATGCCCAATGGCTGCATTCAGTACAAGAAAATACTTAAAGCAACAGAAACGGTGGTGTTCTGAACAACCAGTTGAAAAAACAGGGAGGGAACTAGGTTGTGGAACACCCTGCTGCTTCCCTTTAAATATTCACTCATTGCTTCAAGCCACACCTACCAAACAGATAAAACGTACCTCAAAGTCTGTTCAAGAACGTGTTAGGGAAACATGTCGTTCAGTACAAACCATTCTGCAACGTAACAAATGTATAATGTATACTGAATGCACCCCTGCACCGCAACACATTTTCTTTTTCACAGAGTGAAATGGAAGGGTTTCTCTAGAAAAGCCACAGACTGAATAGAGAAGCACTTGATTGGGGGGGGGTCTGTTCATAGAAATACATCTGCTAAAATCTGTCCAAAATAGCTCTGTAACAAGGATACCAACTGTAATCTGCTTTCTGGTGATAGAGGGACCCAGGTTTTCCAGGTTTTCCATCCCACGGGTACAGTGGGGTTAGAGGTCAGCGAGACAAGAGGGGCAAGTCACTGGAGTTCATGATGAGGCTGGAGTCCAGGTTGAGGCTCTCTGAGAAAACAAGATGAGGCACACAGATTTCAAAACAGAGAACAGATGAAGACAACTATATTTTCAGCTGTGACCAGAGCATAATGACACAATGTGAACCATATTGATTGAGAGTCAGTGATGGAGCTGATATTATTCACCTTGATCGAAATTGAGCTTGGTGTTGGATCCATCTCCCAGTCCCTCAATGTCCACTAGGTCGCTGTTCACATCCAAGTCATTCAGAGCACTGAGCGTCACATCTACACACGGACAGACAGGGAAAACATGTTAATAAACTTGCACATTCAAAGTAGCCATCAGAAGTATCGATTGGATAAAAGGTTCAAGTAATTTCTACAAAAAATGTCTTGGTAGGGCCTCCCGGGTGGCGCAGTGGTTAAGGGCGCTGTACTGCAGGTTCACGCCCAGGCTCTGTCGTAACCGGCCGCGACCGGGAGGTCCGTGGGGCACAATTGGCCTAGCGTCATCTGGGTTAGGGTAGGGAAATCCTTGTCTCATTGCGCACCGGCGACTCCTGTTGCGGGCCGGGCGCAGTGCGCGCTAAACAAGGTTGCTAGGTGCACTGTGTTTCCTCCGACACATTGGTGCGGCTGGCTTCCGGGTTGGATGGCGCTGTGTTAAGAAGTAGTGCGGCTTGGTTGGGTTGTGTATCGGAGGACGCATGACTTTCAACCTTCATCTCTCCCGAGCCCGTACGCGTTGAGACAAGATAGTCGCTACTAAACAATTGGATACCACAAAATTTGAGAAAAAGGGGTACAATTTAAATGTAAAAAAAAAAATGTCTTGGACTATGGATGAAAACCTAGTCTACTAAATATTTATCACACAATCCCTGCCCCTCCCTGCCCCTCACCTGCGGTTTTCTGTTTCTTGATGGCAGGGGGCATAGGGGAGGTGCTCTGAAGCCCTGTTGTCAGGACAACCTGTGAGGTGGGCACAGCAATTACTGTGGGGGCCAAGGGTGCTGGTGCGGCTGCCATGGTGACCGTGGTCTTCTTGGTGGTCTTTTTGAGAGAGTCTGAGGAGAGGGGCATCCTGCTGTCCTCATACAGTTTCCTCTTCACTGTTGTCTTTATCTGGGCTCTGCATTAAAGCAGGCAACAGATTGGTAATGTGATTTTCATACAAGATGTATACATTGTAAATTAGATCATTTGTCAACAGATTTATTAACCCCACCAGACTTCTTCTTTAGAAAGAAGGCAGTAAAGATGAAAGATCAATGGATGAAAGTGTGGGAAAAGACAGGTAAGAGTGGGTGCAGTATGATAAAAGATAGATGGAGAAAGAGAGCAAAAGTGTGGCAGGATAGAAAAAAAAATGTGGATGGCAAGAAAAAAAGGGGACAGAAGGGTCCTCACACAGTGCGCTCCTTAATCACAGAGCTGATGCTGTTCAGATCATCACCGAAACGCTGCACAGCTGAACGCAATATCTCGATCTCCATCTCTGTCCATTTGGCTCTGGGGAGAGAAGTACAGAGAATACACCTTAATCCCCATATTGTCATGTGTGTGTGTCTGTGAGTGTTCACACTCACCCTGCAGGGCTGGAGTCAGCTACTGGATGCAGCTGCATGGTAAGCTCACCCAGCTTGGTGAAGGCAGCTCCTGCGGCTGAGAAGATCTCTCCCACCTGTCACAGAAAGAGGCATGGACAATTTTAACTTTATATCAATAGTACTGCATTAGCTTAGGGTCGTATGACTAATGCACACCATCATGGTGCCCATGGTTAACTAGTAAATCTGTCGATATGCCCATGAACAAGGCACTTAACCCTAATTCTTCCAGGGTCGCCGTTGTGACTAAACCTAGCCACCGCGACCCCACTCTCCGAGGGTGTCTCGGGTAGAGCTGGGATATGCGAAAAATATATATTTCAATTCCACACATGCGTAAAATACATTTATACATGTGTGAAATAGGACAAATATAAGCACTCAACAAATTATAATTATCAGTAGTAGTACATTTGAGCAGCACTGTTTAAGATCTCTTTTGACAGTTCTTACCTTAGTAGAGGCGGAAGTCATTTTGTGCTGCTGCTGACTCCACCTGGATAGCCAGCTAACTTAGCTAGATTCCTATCCGACTCAACAACTATATCTTAGAAAGCTAACGTTAGTAAGGAGGAAGCTATCTACCATAGAAGGCGGTACATTTAGCGACTTAACAACGTGTAACTTTTTCGTTCGCAAACTACATTTAGCTATTTCAAAAACATTTGCTAGTTATAGTTGCTGATTGTCGTCACGCGAGAGTCGAGAAAGGAGAAGGCGGGGCGTAACTGAGGGCTACTACGGAATGAATCGAGTGTCAGCTGATGGAGGTTAGGTTGACGCTCGTCCATTGAGAAAAGAAAACGACCGTTTTAGATTAGTCTATCGAAATTATATATTTTGGTAGAAAATATCAACTAGAAGAATGCCATCTCTTTTATTCTGCGGTCCGAAAATGGCCGCCTGTGGAATAGTGATCAGCATATGGGGAGTCATCATGTTGGTAAGGATTAGCTAGCTAGCTAATGTTAGCGTTACAGACTAGTACTTTTTAAAACATTTTTATTTTTTTACAGACAGTAGTACTGTAGTCAGTATTTCCCACCCGCACGCTTGCAAGTAAAGTATCTGCTAACGCTAGCTAGGTGTCAAGATGTTCCACGTTTCAATATCAGTCAACAATCAGCATATTTGATAAGACACCTATAGCTGATTGTGGGCTTAAGTAACGTTAACTTGCAGTTTCCAGAATCTGGTTATTATAGCTAACGACATAAAATAACAGTCTGGTGTTGCTAGAACCTCTCTTCTTGACTAACTGTACGGGTACGCTAGATATAGCAGTGGAATTAATTGGCTGATATTTGATGACAAATTGTGTGACTGAGTCGACCCTGTATGCACAGGATGTCTCTACTGACTCGGCCCTAATTGACCCTGTAAACACTCTTGACCAGACTGAATGTGGATAATGCAATACGTATGTATAGTGATGCACCGATATTACATTTTTGTCCAATACCGATATCCTTTATTTTCTTTCCCAACCAAAAAACTATACCGATATTTAACATGTTAGCGGCCTTTTAAGCATTTAGTACAGTTAAATAGCTAACACATGGACGCAGCGGTCTAAGGCAGTGCATCTCGGTGCAAGAGGCGTCACTACAGTCCCTGTTTCGAATCCAAGCTGTATCACATCCGGCCGTGATTTGGAGTCCCATAGGGCGGCGCACAATTTGCCCAGCGGTTTGGCCGGGTAGGCCGCCGTTGTAAATAATAATTTGTTCTTGACTGACTTGCCTAGTTAAATAAATGTTATACACACCACACTGACCCGCATTTACGTATGCCCCATTACCAGTAATTCATAATCAAAACGTATTTCTTTCACTTACTTTCTGTGCTGTTTCTTTGTTCATTTGTTCAGTCGTTTCATTCTCAATCAGGATTTCTATGGAACTCCGTTTGGCTATTTGCGTATCAAAAAATATACTATTTAACACTGTTTGACGCATCAAATAACTATTATACTATTTGACCAATCAGGACCTGAATTTGACTGCACATCACATAATAATTCAACGAGTTCATAAATGTTTTATGTAGTTATTACGCATTGATTACACTATCACTCGTATTTCATGTCACAACGATTCATCGATACCTATGCTATGATGCTGGAAAAGTTGTCTCATGCACCTGCAGTGCTGGTCATAAAAAAAGGACTAGTACTTTGGATGCATGGATGCAAACAATGTTCTTCCCAAAAAAACATAGCAAAACGTCATCTGTTTCAGTAGCAATAATTAGCTAGCTAACTATATAGCTAGGTGTCATCATCTAAAATAACCCTAATTTCAAAGACAGTTCTTATTTGATTAATGGTGTTCCCATACCCATCTGTAAAGCTAGCCACAATAAGGATTAGCCACAATAGTGGACTTTGTGGTTAGCCTTCAAAATAAACATATGGCATAATTCTACTATTTGTATTCATTTCCATCAGTCAATGACATATTTTTAATTTGAAGGCAAACTGCAAATTCCACTATTGTGCTTAATCCTTATTGTGACTGGCTTCACAACACATAACCCTGTCCGGCCAAGCCTCACTAGCCAGATGAAGCTTTGGGAAACAGGGTTAAGTAGCTGGCTAGCTTTTTATTTTGATGAACTGAAGTTCAATATCAATAGGTGAACAACAAGTGGCAACCTAGCTAATATTTACTCACAAGGATTCCTAAATCATTACTAAGAATAATGAAAATGACTGCAGTTTCTACTGGTCATTGTTTTCAGGCTTGTTGTATTGGTGCTAGCTAGGTACCAAGCTAAAGCTAGCCACCCCAGAAGTTGCGGTCGAACAATCAATTATCAACCTGGTATTGTAAACACATTGTTCATGGCTGGTATTGCTTGTTTGATGATTTTTTTGTACAGCTTTGACAATGCCACTGTATCTTATTTGACACGCAAAGACCCAAACGACGTTCCATAGTATGCATGTCATGAAGCTAATAGCAGTGACACTATTACTGGTAGTGTTAACCAGTGCTCGAACCAGTCGGCGAAAGCCAACATCACCCACGACAGAGAAAGGTTGATTGTCAAGGGCAATGAATTCCATTCTTTTGGCTTTAATTGATTTTGCCTTTAAGTTGTCTCACTGAAATGTTGGTACTCTTTCAAATGACTGCTTGACTTGTTGACTGCTCGATCCACACAGCAGACATTGTGGGCTAGTTTAGGAATGCTGTGTTGCATGTACAGAGCTACATTTTACGTGGTGTCATTACGTCATGTACCTTCGTTATATAGGTATGCACTTTGACATCGGTTTTGCACATTGGGCATTAAACTAGACATCGACCAATACCGATATTCGCATTTTTAGCTAATATCGTCCGATTCCGATATTTTCACCGATATATCGTGCATCCCTATATATGTATCATCTTTTTGTATTGCAGGTGATGTTGGGGATCTTCTTCAGTGCAAAGTCTGCTGTGCTGATTGAGGATGTGCCCTTCACTGAGGAGGACATCCGCAATGAGTAAGTGGTGTGAAGAAAAGGAACCATTAATATTAGGTGCATAGTTTGACTACTAGTGTAGATGCCCTTTGAATTCACTCTTTGTAAACCATCCCATGTTGCCTTGCTTGGGTTGCTTGGGTTGTTTTCCCCAAACTCATCTGTTTGGCTCATCTCTCTCTGCCCCACAGTAAGAACCCACCGGGAACCATCTATGGACTCTATAACCAGGTGGGCATCAACTGCTTCATTGCAGCAGCCATCTATGTTGCAGTGGGGGCGGTGTCACTCTGCCAGGTCAGACTCAACAAGAGGCAGGAGTACATGGTGACATAAATTCCCCTGAAGCATCAGAAGATTATAAACACACTAATTTAAGTTCTCAAGGGAAGCAACCTTATAAAAAGCTATGTGTATAGTAAAACATTGAACATAAGTCCTTTCTGTTATGCTATTGATTGAAATGTTATCATTCTTTGTATTTGCATACAACTATTTATTGAATTGACCTAAACTGTAACCCATCAATGCTAACTGACAATATTGATAATGATCAATAAAAATTGAAGTCTTGTTCCCCTCATAGACCAAACATTACATTTATGCTAGATAACTCACCACAAATTCCTAGATGCAACTCAACAGATCACTACAGTTACAGAAATATTTAATTATCAGCCTGAATTGACAGCAAATTGATAGATGGTCAATGTCTGTCAGGCAAATCAAGAGATATGTCAAAAATGGCTAAATACATTTTGTGTTTTATTTATTTGCTGTTGTGAATTGTATGCTGTAAAAATATAGGGTCTGGGATCAGTCCATATCGCGGAAGATTAATGTTAAAATGTAAAGGCAATTTCCGATTGAGCCGACATGCAGCGTTTTGAGGAGATGGGAAACTCCATTTGAATCGTATTAACGGCCATTGTATACATTGCCCATGCGTCGTCAATGGGCTGTGCAGTGCATTCTATGCAATTTTGGCACAATAGGCCCTATTCTCTAAGATGTGAATGGGAGTCAATTGGGTGCTAGCTCATCCCAAAATTTGCATAAATGTTGTGAACAAGAAGTACAACATTAAACATCTTTCAGAGATGTGAGATAATTAACTTGTTCTAGGCTCCCGTGGCGTAGCGGTCTAAGGCACTGTATCTCAGTGCAAGAGGCGTCACTACAGTCCCTGTAGTGAAAAAATAAGCTCCAACAGTGAAAAATGCTTTTGATTGGTCATCCAACTGGAATTCCAAGTCGGAAACACGGGCATCTTTCTTGAACGCTGAATTTCCGACCTGAAAATCACTGATGTCTTGATTTGTCCCAGTTGTCTTGAAAGCACCTACATACCCTGACTTTGAGAAGGGATTGCGTGATGATTAGTTTAGCAACCGCTGGGTGCATCGTTTCTCAATTCATTGCCCAATGGGATTCCTATCTCCTCCTTTCTCTAATATCTCAGGCAGCTGTGAATAGTCTCCGCGAACAGTCCTTGCTTGCTGGGATCCTTGGGACGTCACCCCATTGAAGTTTACATTTTAAATGGTCAGGGTTTAAGGTAAGGACTTCCCAAACATTTCAATCGAGCTATAACGTGGAACTGCCGCAATACGGATCGATTCCAGCCCTAACTGTAATAGTTATTTGTATTAGTTAAATCTGCTATAGTAATTCCTCAGAAAAGGATGGTGTATAAAATGTGTAGGATGGTGTATAAAAATATGCATTTATTTAATGTGTTTATTGTATTTTCCCCGGCCTCGCTATTCTCTGGAGTGTAATGATGTGAAAGGATCTATAAATGGTACTTTATGTGAAGGACTTCAATCTCTTGTCGATGTTCCCTGCAATAAACTGGAAGTATAAATTAAATCGCTTCATTGAATATGATAATAAAAAATGTCAAAAATAAAATTCCAAAGCAACATGAAACAAAACAAGACAGGGGCGGCAGCGTAGCCTAGTGGTTAGAGCGTTGGACTAGTAACCGTAAGGTTGCGAGTTCAAACCCCCGAGCTGACAAGGTACAAATCTGTCGTTCTGCCCCTGAACAGGCAATCTGTTCCCAGGCCGTCATTGAAAAGAAGAATATGTTCTTAACTGACTTGCCTGGTTACATAAAGGTTAAATAATAATAAAATATTGCCAAGGCAGTTTAATTTCAAAATTAAAAATCTGAGCTATATTTTTTGCAGGTGCGTGAATAAAATAAGAACCCGTACACTGCTCTTGATAGTATCACTGCTCTTTAACAAGCTTTACGTATATATAACTAAACACAATCATGCTGTGTTTGTCCATTCTATTTATCAAGTTGACAATTCTAAGAATTATTTTTAAGATTACAGTAAATCAGTTCTTAGTAATATGTATTGATTATAAACAGTAATTATCAGCCATGTCTCTTTCAGCATCTACTAAAAGCTCCATAATTACACAGTATTATTATTACTTAAAAGACTGATAGAAACCCCTTACACCTCGTGACTACCTTGCCACTGGTGAAATACAAATAGTTTACATCCAAAATTATACACTAGAAATCAGACAGAAATGGAAAGTATTCATGAGCAAATGTGGCGTATCAATTCAGTTTGCCATATCCCAGCAAGGTAATAACCTTTTCCCAGATACATATTTTACACAAGTCATTACACAATGAAGAAGTGAATGTCGAAATACATGTTAGTATATAATTCTATCACAAGCATGACTTTTCAAGCCATTGGTTAATTAGGTTGCCGAATTTGCACAGCCTATGATCAAACCTTCCAACCTGGAAACATTTTATCATTCAGGTTGGACTTTCACCTTTTTTAGAGCTGTAATCTTATTCCTGTGTATTTCTTCCTCCACAGAGAGTAGAAACGTATCAACAAGTATCTTCTCAACACTTTCATCATGTTTAATCCCATAGGTCTTTGGAGTTCTAATGCCACAATGAATGTGTTTAGTGTTCCATCCTCTCTGCCTCCAGGGTCACCTCGTCATTGCACGCAATTGGTTGAATGGACAACATTACAGTCTTCGATTTAGCAGCCTGGATCTGCATACAAACAGCGGGTAATAAAAGTGTTTTGAAAATCGTGAATGGATATCATAACCATATCTAGAAGGAGAAAGATTGGAAGATGGTTTGTTGAGAGAAATACTGTCTTCATACTCACTGGTGTACACATTGGGTCACCCTGATAGTGTCTCCAATGCCAACCATTGCAGCGCAGCTCGTCCTGCAAGGCCAGGAAGCGCTGTGCAGTCAGCTTTCTCTGCTTTTTCTCTTTCCCAGTCCCCTAAGTTAGAACAGAGGGGGCAATTCACAAAACTCACCAAGAAAAGGTTTATTGAAGGTCATATGTCTGTAGTGGTCCTTCTGTAGCTCAGTTGGTAGAGCATGGCGCTTGTAACGCCAGGGTAGTGGGTTCAATTCCCGGGACCACCCATACGTAGAATGTATGCACACATGACTGTAAGTCGCTTTGGATAAAAGCGTCCGCTAAATGGCATATATTATTATTATTATTAAAGTTTTGAGGACACATCTTTAATTACAGTTCCCTGAATGCTCATCTTGGTGCCGGAATCAGATTCGTTGGCATCAGCTACGGAGAGGACTGTCTGATGATTGAGCATCCAGGCCTCCTCATCAAGCCAGTTACGAACTTCAAAAGGGCTTTTTTGGAAACATTGATTCTGCATGTGACATTCACTGTGTTGTCGCTCATGATTAGATTCCTTAACAGGTAGTAGATTTCCTTTTTGAAGAAGTCGTGTCTCTCCTTTCCAAATACAATGACTTCGATACAATCTGTGTCATCAACCAGACTCATCTTGAAATAAAAAACTTTTTTCTTTTTGTTAGGTATCAAATCAGACTTTGTGATCATCTTCCCAAGTATCACTTTATCATGAGTTATTCCAAGGTTTTCCGCTTTGCGATAGTTATCATCTGACCAAATAGGGGGAAAGAGGATCAGTCAATGGCTGTGTTTACACAGGCAGACCAATTCTGATCTTTTTTGCACTAATTGGTCTTTTGACCTGTCACGTCAGATCTTTTCACACAAAAAAAGAATCAGAATTGGGATGCCTGTTTAAACGCAGCCTATGTGACCAACCAGGTATTAAACCCAAAACATCTGTTTGACTCTTCAGGGCTCAGACAATGTTACTCATCATGTAATGGTGGTCATGTTGGTCCTCCACATTTTAAATAAATAAAAGAGACAAACACTTACCCAGAATTTGAGAGTGCGCTTGGAAGAGGGAGGATGACCCTGATGTCAAGTAGAAAATGAAACTATAAGTGGTTCTTTCATATAACATGGGTAGAGCTGACATTTTATTCAAATTCTATGGTGTATTTCCATCAAACAATTTGTCTACCAGAGGCCACCTGTCTGATCTGTTTTTTTCTTCATTTCAGACAAGGCTAACACGCCAACTTTCATTCAGCTTGTGAAAAGATCCCTAACTCAGGGCCTAACTTGTTGCTTTTCCCTTGCCCCTTCTTCTTTTGCTCTTTAAAACAAACTATATGAATTAATCAAACATAGGCATGAGGAGTAAATAAAATCAATCACCATTGTTCATAGAACTTGTCAAGTGAACATCCATTCAGAATATGTATGGCCATTCTGTACACCTACTGTATAAATTCAATTGAATGATTCAAACAAATGCAATTTTATTTTAAGCTTGAAAAGTATATTCTTTATAATCTGGTTCAGACTCCTTGTCCTTCGATTCTCTCACTCTCTGTCCTGAGTAAAAAATGTAATTTTAATAAAATAATACATTTTATTAATCTTAATGTTTAAATCCTACTGGGTGAGGCACAGCAGCAATTTACCATTACACTAGAGCAGTGAAAACGCACCTGATTTTCCTAGTAACGATACAACTGCATACGATGCCATCATTTCCATAAAAATGTACCATTCACTGAACAATCACACACCCTGGGGAAATGTTACTAATTTAAAGGGAAATCTTCGCAAGGAAAACAATACAGAAAAATAAGTCTGTAATGCTATCAAAACTTGTTGTACATATTTTAAATGTATAACAGTGGCTAGATGTCTCGGACTCCGAATCAATTATGTTGTGCGATTCTTATGCCATCCTACAGGGATGAAAAAATAATCAACAACTACATTATCAACAAACTGGTTGCACTCAACCATTTCTGCTGACCAGAGATGGAAAGTGATATGGGAATGGGAATGTAAAGTCATTAATGCTACACTTTCTGTGAAATTGTAATATCTTTATTTTCTTTCTGCATTTTCCTATTCTGGTCCTTAACAATGGGGAGCAGTAGGTTCTGAACAGTAGAGTCCTTTCTTAGGATCTCTTCCATCACTCTCTTCACTTCAAGGATAGACTCAACCAATCCATAGTGTTTGATAATGATTCTAGCCATGTCTTCTCTTGCGGTGGCCTTCTGTACACTTTCTGGAATTTGTTTTAAACAGTTGAGCATCACTATCATTCAGGTGCTCTATAATGCTATTAGGCACTGCATGTCACTTATCTGCATCGCTTGAAGTCATCTCTGGAAAAAGCAAAATACATCTTAAAAATATAACTTACAAATGCACATTTTAAGCAGATTGATCAAGCTACTTTGGCACCCTTGGCTAACTTGCTATTAATTTGAAAAGATGTAGGCTACAATAAACTAGATTATATCAATTGGGTCGTCAGACGAGACGATCCCCCATATACAAAAGTCCTCTATTATATTTGCAATATTATGCATACAGTGGGGAGAACAAGTATTTGATACACTGCTGATTTGGCAGGTTTTCCTACTTACAAAGCATGTAGAGGTCTGTAATTTTTATCATAGGTACACTTCAACTGTGAGAGACGGAATCTAAAACAAAAATCCAGAAAATCACATGGTATGATTTTTAAGTAATTAATTTGCATTTTAAGTAATTAATTTGCTGGAATGGTTGTTGCTTCTGTGGACAGGTGTCTTTTATACAGGTAACGAGCTGAGATTAGGAGCACACTCTTAAAGGGAGTGCTCCTAATCTCAGCTTGTTACCTGTATAAAAGACACCTGTCCACAGAAGCAATCAATCAATCAGATTCTAAACTCTTCACCATGGCCAAGACCAAAGAGCTCTCCAAGGATGTCAGGGAAAGATTGTAGACCTACACAAGGCTGGAATAGGCTACAAGACCATCACCAAGCAGCTTGGTGAGAAGGTGACAACAGTTGGTGCTATTATTCGCAAATGGAAGAAACACAAAAGAACTGTCAATCTCCCTCGGCCTGGGCTCCATGCAAGATCTCACCTCGTGGAGTTGCAATGACCATGAGAATGGTGAGGAATCAGCCCAGAACTACACGGGAGGATCTTGTCAATGATCTCAAGGCAGCTGGGACCATAGTTACCAAGAAAACAATTGGTAACACGTTACGCTGTGAAGGACTGAAATCCTGCAGCGCCTGCAAAGTCCCCCTGCTCAAGAAAGCACATATACATGCCCGTCTGAAGTTTTCCAATGAACATCTGAATGATTCAGAGAACAACTGGGTGAAAGTGTTGTGGTCAGATGAGACCAAAATGGAGCTCTTTGGCATCAACTCAGCTCGCCGTGTTTGAAGGAGGAAGAATGCTGCCTATGACCCCAAGAACACCATCCCCACCGTCAAACATGGAGGTGGAAACATTATGCTTTGGGGGTGTTTTTCTGCTAAGGGGACAGGACAACTTCACCGCATCAAAGGGACGATGGACAGGGCCATGTACCATCAAATCTTGGGTGAGAACCTCCTTACATCAGCCAGGGCATTGAAAATGGGTCGTGGATAGATATTCCAGCATGACAATGACCCAAAACACAACGCCAAGGCAACAAAGGAGTGGCTCAAGTAGAAGTACATTAAGGTCCTGGAGTGGCCTAGCCAGTCTCCAGACCTTTATCCCATAGAAAATCTGTGGAGGGAGCTCAAGGTTCGAGTTGCCAAACGTCAGCCTCGAAACCTTAATGACTTGGAGAAGATCTGCAAAGAGGAGTGGGACAAAATCCTTCCTGAGATGTGTGCAAACCTATTGGCCAACTACAAGAAACGGCTGACCTCTGTGATTGCCAACAAGGGTTTTGCCACCAAGTACTAAGTCATGTTTTGCAGAGGGATCAAATACTTATTTCCCTCATTAAAATGCAAATCAATTTTTGACATACGTTTTTCTGGATTTTTGTTGTTGTTATTCTGTCTCTCACTGTTCAAATAAACCTACCATTAAAATTATAGATGGATCATTTCTTTGTCAGTGGGCAAACGTACAAAATCAGCAGGGGATCAAATACTTTTTTCCCTCACTGCATATCATTTTCTTTTCATTTTTATCTAACGTTACCCATATAGGCAATACGTTTTTCACGCTCATACTATAGGCCTACAATAAATCTCATGTATTGAATCAACATTTAACATAATCACAGGGTCAACTAAATTCAAACATTTACAACAAATTGACCAATAAATCATATGACATAGCTATAAAACAAAAATATTATTCACTCTCCTCCCTTGTGTACAGCGTACAGGTGTTTCAAAATAATGCCCGCGAAAACATGTTTCATCTAGTTTCGTTTTTCATTCATGAAGTCCTGTAGACTTTGTAAATAATTGACACACACACAAAGTTTGAAAGACTGGTTTGACCAAATATTCGATGAGAATTGGATGATTGAAATTCTGAGACCAAACAAATCTAAAATGGAATACTTTCTGTTATGATTACATTCTATGGATAGTAATAATGGGAAATACAGTATCGTATAATATACAGTGCATTCGGAAAGTATTCTGACCCCTTGACCTTTTCCACATTTTGTTAAGTCACAGCCTTATTCTAAAATGGATCAAATGAAAATACAATCCTCATCAATCTACACACAATACCCCATAATGACTAAGGGAAAACAGGTTTTTCAAAAATAATAATAAAATAAATACCTTATTTAAATTTCAAAGTAATTGTCCATAGAGCTCTGAGACAGGATTGTCTCGAGGCACAGATCTGGGGAAGAGTGCCAAAACATTTCTGCAGCATTGAAGATCCCCAAGAACACTATGGCCTCCATCATTCTTAAATGGATGACGTTTGGAACCACCAAGACTCTTCCTAGAGCTGGCTGCCCTGCCAAACTGAGCAATCAGGGGAGAAAGGCCTTCGTCAGGGAGGTGACCAAGAACCTGATGGTCAATCTGACAGAGCTCCAGGGTTCCTCTGTGGAGATGGGAGAACCTTCCAGAAGGACAACCATCTCTGTAGCAATCCACCAATCAGGCCTTTATGGTACAGTGGCCAGACAAAAGCCGCTCCTCAGTGAAAGGCACATGAAAGCAGTGGTGGAATAAGTACTCAATTGTCATACTTGAGTAAAAGTAAAGATACCTTAATAGAAAATGACTCAAGCAAAAGTGAAAGTCACCCAGTAAAATACTACTTGTGAAAGTCTAAAAGTATTTGGTTTTAAATATACTTAAATATAAAAAGTAAATGGAATTGCTCAAATGTACTTAAGTATCAAACATAAAAGTACTATTTTAAACCCTTTAAAATTCCTTATATTAAGCAAACCATACGGCACAATTGTTTTATTTATTTTTTATTGACGGATAGCCAGGGGCACATTCCAACACTCAGACATAATTTACAAGCAAATCATTTGTTTAGTAAGTCCTTCAGATCAGAGGCAGTAGGGATGACCAGGGATGTTCTCTTGATAAGTGTGTGAATTGGACCATTTTCCTGAAAAAATGTAATGAGTACTTTTGGGTGTCAAGGAAAATGTATTGAGTAAAAAGTATATTATTCTGTTTAGGAATGTAGTGAAGTAAAAGTAGAAGTTGGCAAAAATATAAATAGTAAAGTAGAGTACAGATACCCCCCAAAACAACTTAAGTAGTACTTTAAATCATCTTTACTTAAGTACTTTACAGCACTGCATGAAAGCCAGCTTGAAGTTTGCGAAAAGGCACCTAAAGACTCTCAGACCATGAGAAACACGATTCTCTGTTCTGATCAAACCAAGATGTAACTATTTGCCCTGAATGCCAGGCGTCACGTCTGGAGGAAACCTGTCACTATCACTACAGTGAAGCATGGTTGTGGCAGCATCATGCTGTGGGGATCTTTTTCAACGGCAGGGAGTGGGAGACTAGTCAGGATCGAGGCAAAGATGAACGGAGCAAAGTACAGAGAGATCCTTGATGAGATCCTTCGGGACAAGTCTCTGAATGTCCTTGAGTGGCCCAGCCAGAGCTGGGACTTAAACCCGATCAAACATGTCTGGAGAGACCTGAAAATAGCTGTGCAGCAATGCTCCCCATCCAACCTGACAGAGCTTGAGAGGATATGCAGAGAATAATGGGAGAAACTCCCCAAAAACAGGTGTGCCAAGCTTGTAGCGTCATACCAAAGAAGACTTGACGCTGTAATCGCTGCCAAAGGTGTTTCAACAAAGTACTGAGATAAGGGTCTGAATACTTATGTAAATGTGAGAAGAAAAAATCATATGTTTTTACTTTGTCATTATGGGATATTGTGTGTAGATTGCTGAGGGAAAAAAACAATTGAATCCATTTTTGAATAAAGCTGTAAGTAACATAAAAAGGTCTGAATACTTTCTGAATGCACTATATGTCATGTCTGTACATGTACTTACCTGGAGTATCTGAGGATGGCACTGTTACTGATTACTACATGTGATCATCTGCTTGTACTTGACCCATGAAGGTTGTTTATCTGACACTTCAAGTGTGCAATATATTCCATGGTGTCAGAAGTCAAAAAGTAATATAAAGGAAAGCTCAACATTACGAAACATGGAACAAAAGAGACCACCAAATACCGAAAATTGGAGTGTAGATCCAGAAATTCAACCTTTAAATAATCGCCAGTGGTATCAGACAAATGTGAAAATTAAATGTGCCACTTTCTTGCATGTAGCCGGAAATGACGCAATCCCTGCTTCAGTTTGCAATATATTAAAATATCCATTTTACATAAAGAAATGTATGTATTTGTATTTAAAACATTTGTTGATATTGACAGTCAAAAACAATGCAAAGAAATCAAAATGCGTTATTCTGTGACAGGAAACAAACCAAGCCACCATTTCCATTAGCATTTCCTGTAACAAAAACGGGGTAGTTGCATAAGAGGTAGATTACTGTAGGCTAATGACAGACACATTTCTAAATAGCAAAATGGCAATTTCCCTAACTGTATGTTACTAAAGATATAGTAACCCTGCAGGGAGGAGATTAAGAATCTGCTGAATGAGAACATTTAGCTTATGAAGATCCAGCATGACCTCAGAGCTTCGTCCCACTTTGACCTGGGTGTATTCTTCTCGGTTTAGGGCCATCTGGCAGTCTTTGTGGCCAGAGTATGTGGAACCCTTGTGTAGTTGTCCTGTTGCAACCTGAAGATTTAAAGGCAAGATCAATCAATCAATCAAATGTATTTATAAAGCCCTTTTTACCTCAGCCGATGTCACAAAGTGCTGTACAGAAACCCAGCCTAAACCCCAAACAGCAAGCAATGCAGATGTAGAAGCACGGTGGCTAGGAAAAACTCCCTAGAAAGGTTGGAACCTAGGAAGAAACCTAGAGAGGAACCAGGGACTGAGGGGTGGCCAGTCCTCCTCTGGCTGTGCCGAGTGGAGATTATAACAGAACATGGCCAAGCTGTTCAAATGTTCAGAGATGACCACCAGGGTCAAATAATAATAATAATCACAGTGGTTGTAGAGGGTGCAACAGGTCAGCACCTCAGGAGTAAATGTCAGTTGGCTTTTCATAGCCGGTCATGCAGAGTTAGAGACAGTAGGTGCGGTAGAGAGAGAGTCCAAAACAGCAGGTCCAGGACAAGGGTAGCACGTCCAGTGAACAGGTCAGGGTTCCATAGCCACAGGCAGAACAGTTGAAACTGGAGCAGCAGCATGACCAGGTGGACTGGGGACAGCAAGGAGTCATCAGGCCAGGTAGTCCTGAGGCATGGTCCAAGGGCTCAGGTCCTCCGAGAGAAGAGAGAGAGAAAGAGAGAGAGGGAGAGAGAGAAGGAGAAAGAGAAAGTGAGAAAGAGAGAGAGAGAATTACAGGGATCATACTTAAATTCACACAGGACACTGGATAAGACAGGAGAAATACTCCAGATATAACAGACTGACCCTAGCCCCCCGACACATAAACTATTGTAGCATAAATACTGGAGACTGAGACAGGTGTGTGTGAGGGAGTTCTGAGAGCTGAGCTTAGTCTCTTGTTGAGCTGGCATTGTGCATCTCCTTGGAAAGCTCCAGCACTAAGTTCCTGGAGGAGAGACCATTAACACACATCAGAGGTATATGGACAATGAGTTAGAATAGGTAGATAAATCAATATCAATCTCTGAGGGGAAATTCAGTTTTTTTTCCCCCTTGAAGATCAATACAGTATCTATATGTATATTTGTTATGCAGCAGTGCACATGATTCCTGACCTATACGTCCTCCAGAAAGAGGACACATGATGCCTGACCTATACGTCCTCCAGAAAGAGGACACATGATGCCTGACCTATACGTCCTCCAGAAAGAGGACACATGATGCCTGACCTATACGTCCTCCAGAAAGAGGACACATGATGCCTGACCTATACGTCCTCCAGAAAGAGGACACATGATGCCTGACCTATACGTCCTCCAGAAAGAGGACACATGATGCCTGACCTATACGTCCTCCAGAAAGAGGACACATGATGAAGATCGAGGAAATGGATGTTGCGTTTGAAACTGATGACAGCTCCGGTGAAAATGAAAGTACAGGGAGTGGGCTACAGTAAGTGAAAAACAAAGGAAGCAGAATAAGTAAAGTTTTTATGGAAACTAAGAAATCACTAGATGTGTTACCTGGGGGATCCATTTGAAGTCACGAGGAGTTTTATATATGCATTGGGTGAGTTTGCCGTCGGTGAGAGTTGCAAGAGCTGGTCTTATTCTGAATTTTGTTTGTCTGTGGAACAGAAGAAGCGTGCTTTGCACTTCAAAAATATTTTTTCATGGGATGTTTTGAATGGGATTTCCAAAGCAGGGCGTCAAGGGTGTTATCCACGGCTAACAACTTTTGAAGAAAGCTTGGAGTGAGATTTGCTATGCGAATTGCATTGCCCCCTGCCACAACCCCTAGACGGGAGACGACTGACCTCCCCCAGGAAAATTATACTGTTTTAAAGCTAATTTCCTGCAATTCTACGTACACTTGTCGAACATTCCCAAATCATGAGCATTAATATGGAGTTCTATGTCTATGTACACTTGTCAAACATTCCAAAATCATGGGCATTAATATGGAGTTGGTCCCCCCTGTTCTGCTATAACAGCCTCCACTCTTATGGGAAGGCTTTCCACCTGTGGAGGCTCCTCGGAGGAGGAAGGGGAGGACCATTCTCCTCATTGAAATTCATAAAAATAAAAGTTATACTTTTTTGATAAAACTATACAAAATATATGCAGTACCAGTCAAAAGTTTGGACACATCTACTCATTTAAGGGTTTTTCTTTATTTGTATTATTTTCTACATTGTAGAATAATAGTGAAGAAATCAGAACTATGAAATAACACATGGAATCATGTAGTAACCCAAAAAGTGTTAAACAAATCAAATGATTTGGAATGATTTTCCAACAGTCTGGAAGGAGGTCCCACACATGCTGAGCATTTGTTGGCTGCTTTTCCTTCAATCTGCCATCCAATTCATCCCAAACCATCTCAATTGGGTTGACGTCCTTTGATTGTGGAGGCCAGGTCATCTGATGTAGCACTCCATCACTCTCCGTGGTCAAATAGCCCTTACACAGCCTGGAGATGTGTTGGGTTATTGTCCTGTTGAAAAACAAATGATAGTCCCACTAAGCACAAACCAGATGTGATGGCATATTGCTGCAGAATGCTGTGGTAGCCATGCTGGTTAAGTGGGCCTTGAATTCTAAATAAATCACAGTGTCACCAGCAAAGCACCCCCTCACCATCACACCTCCTCCTCCATGTTTCACAGTGAGAACCACATTTGCGGAGATCCACAGTTCACCTACTCTGCATCTCACAAAGAACCAAAAATCTAATCAGACCAAGGACAGATTTCTGCTGGTCTAATGTCCATTGCTAATTTTTCTTGGCCCCAGCAAATCTCTTCTTCTTATTGGTGTCCTTTAGTCGTGGTTTCTTTGCAGCAATTCGACCATGAAGGTCTGATCCACGCAGCCTCCTCTGAACAGTTTAAGTTGAGATGTCCTACTTGAACACTGTGAACCATTTATTTGGGCTGCAATTTCTGAGGTTGGTAACTCTAATGAATGTATATTCTGCAGCAGAGGTAACTCTGAGTCTTCCTTTTCTGTGGCGGTCCTCATGAGAGCCAGTTTCATCGTTGCGCTTGATGGTTTTAACGACTGCACTTGAAGAAACTTTTAGAAATGTTCCGCATTGACTGACCTTCATGTCTTAAAGTAATGATGGACTATATTTTCTCTTTGCTTATTTAAGCTGTAGTCTGGAATAATATGGATTTGGTCTTTTACCAAATAGGGCTGTCGTCTGTATACCACCCCTACCTTGTCACAAGACAACTGCATTAAGACGGAAAGAAATTCCACAAATGTACTTTTAACAAGGTACACATGTTAATTGAAATGCATTCCAGGAGACTACATCATGAAGCTGGTTGAGAGAATGCCAAGAATGTGCAAAGCTGTCATCAAGACAAATGGTGGCTACTTTGAAGAATCTCAAATATATAATATATTTTGATTTGTTTAACACATTTTTTGGTTACTATATATTCACAGAAGTGTTATTTCATAGTTTTGATGTCTTCACTATTATTATACAATGTAGAAAATAGTCCAAGTAAAGAAAACCCTTGAATGAGTAGGTGTGTCCACATTTTTGACTGGTACTGTGTGTCACCAAATAACTGATTAAAACACACTGTTTTGTAATGAAGAGCTACAGTATCCTCAACAGCAATCTGTAGGACATCACCATGGTGTAGTCGGACGACAGCTAGCTTCTGTTCTCCTTTGGGTACATTGACTTCAATACAATTACCTAGGAGACTCATGGTCCTCACCCCCTTCCATAGTAATTATGACAACTTCTGGAGGACGTCCTCCAAGCTCTCTTGCAGCATGAACTGACATATTGTCCATCCAATCAAAGATCAGACAATTCATCTAGTACTGAAAGCATAAGATACAGCTAGCTAGCACTGCAGTGCATAAAATGTGGTGAGTAGTTGACTCAAAGAGAAAGACAATAGTTGAACAGTTTTGAACAAATTAATTTCTTCCAAAATGAAGCGAGAGAGAAAGATAATTTTTTTCACTTTCAGTTTCACTCACTGCAGATAGCTAGTTTAGCCTACTCAAAAGCCCTGCTCAAACAGACAAACTTTGTGCTGATTTTGTGCTGATGTTGCTTCCAGAGGCAGTTTGGAACTAGGTAGTGAGTGTTGCAACCGAGGACAGATGATTTTTATGCGCTTCAGCAGTCGGCGGTCCCATTCTGTGAGTTTGTGTGGCCTACCACTTCGCGGCTGAGCAATTGTTGCTCCTAGACGTTTCCATTTCACAATAACAGCACTTACAATTGACAGTGTCGGCTCTAGCAGGGCAGAAATTTGACGAACTGACTTGTTGGAAAGGTGGCATCCTGTGACGGTGCCACGTTGAAAGTCACTGAGCACTTCAGTAAGGCCATTCTACTACCAATGTTTGTCTGTGGAGAACGCATGGCGGTGTGCTTGAATTTTATACACCTGTCAGCAACTGGTGTGGTTGAACTAGCCGAGTCCACTAATGTTAAGGGGTGTCCACATACTTTTGTGTATATATAGTGTACCTGAGGAAGTAGGTGAAGTGATTGATGGGCGTCGACTGTCCTGTATGGAGTAAGGAATGTGGCAGATGAATCAGAAATAGTTTGGTAACATAGATAATTAAGATGTTTTATTTGCATAATATGCTTATGTGAGATTCTTGTCATTAGAATGTATCCTTTTGGACTATAGTGTTGGCAGTTTCACTTTTCCCTAAACTGAGGCTCAGTCACTTGGGGCCCAGAGAGGGGAGAGGTCAGGCTTGTCTTTCACATGTCCCTGGTGCTATGCAAAATATCAGAAAGGGAAGAGGACAGAATGGAACATTGTCTTCATATGTGAATGTGTCTTTACCTATTCTTAAACCATGTGAAGGGATGGCGTGATTAATGGGGAACCAATTACTTGTCTCCACAATGTCTGCGCCAGTCACTCCCTCCTTTTCCCATTGGGGGGAGGTGTATGGCAGTGTCTGGAAACATTGTATGTCCTCTCTGATCTTACACTTATCCTGGGATAGTGTATGACCTAGAAGCTCACTCCCCTCAGTGAGTTTGTCCAGGAGTGGGGTCAAGAGGGGGTTTACTTGAGATGGGAGTATCTAGAGTTGATCATTGATATATGCCATTGGATGAGTTGGTGTTTTTGTACTATGAAGTACCAGGAACGAGACTAGAACCTCGTCTAAGGGACCAAACTGAACGATAATTTATAGCGAATGTTATCTGGCTAAGGGATACTCCTTTCTCAAGAAAAAGTATTTATTTGTGAACAGTTCCTAAGATCTGTGGTTTGTCATGTAAGTTGAGAGGGGTTTATCTTGGCTATAAAATATCTTTGTATTTTTCTGTAGTCACTTCTCAACGGTTCATTAGAAATAGTGAATTGTTGAAAGTCAAATGCTATTGAAAAGCTTATTATTAAAGATATAGTTTAAGTATAACTCTGACTGGTGTGTAGTTTGTAACTCTCCTCATTTGGTAAAGCAGAAATATGCCACCACAGGAAACCCACTTCTTGCATGTCATTTTTATTTTGATGAGTCCCTCCCTTCTTTATGACATATCCTTTTAGAGTTTTTGCACAAGCCACTTGAGTGTTATACAACAGTGGACAACATTTTGGCACCCTTGCACTTTTTTCAAGTAACTCACAATTATTACCTAAAAATACATTGAAATTGACCCAAGTATTTGTTCTCCACAATTCTTTATTTTACTGTTAATATTACAGAACCTGTTTTTGATTCAGAATTTAATATATCAACAAAAAAAATGTAATGAAAAAATGAACAGAAATGACATTGACAAAGTTATTGACACCCTAGACTTAAAATTTGGTAGCACAGCCTTTGGTCAAAATAACTGCAATCCAGCACTTCCTATAGCCATCGATGAGCTTCCTGTACCTCTGTACTGGCAGTTTGGCCCACTTCTCTTGTGCAAACTTCTCCAGTTCTCCCAGATTTGAAGGGTGCTTTCTCCCAACTGTTGTTTTCAGATCTCTCCTGAAGTTTTTGAATGGGAATTAGATCTGGTCTCATTGCTGGCCACTTCAGAACAGTCCAGTGGTTTGTCTTGAACCATTCCTGGGTGCTTTTTGAAGTGTGTTTGGGGTCATTGTCCTACTTGAAGACCCATGACCTTCGACAGAGACCCACCTCACTGAATCTTTGTTATTTTCATTGAAGGTTTCATTGTGTTTTCTGTAAACATAGATGGTGTGCTTCACCAAAAAGCTCTAATTTGTTCTCATCTGTCCACAGGACATTCTCCCAGAAGGATTTTGGCATGTTCAGGTGTGTTTTGGCAAATAGCAGTCAGGCCTTCTTATGTCTCTCTCGGCAGTGTGGTCCTCCTGGGTCTCCTACCATATCCTCCTTTCATTGAGTTGGCGATGTATGGTGCGAGTTGTGTCTGAAGGTCAGCTTGAATCTGTGTGGCAATTGATCAAGGTGCTTTCTCCATCATAAGAACAATCCTTCGCTGCAAATTTCCATCAAGCTTTCTCTTGCGGCCACGTTCAGGGAGGTTGGCTACTGTGGCATGGGCCTTAAACTTCTTGATAACCTTACATACGGTGGAAACAGGAACATCAAGTTCCCTGGAGATGGACTTTTAACCTTGAGATTGTCCATCCTTGGCTACAATCTTGTGTCTGACCTCAGATAATTCTCTGGCTTTCTTTCTTTTCTCCATCCTCATTGTGGCACAAAAGAGGAGAATGACTCCTTTCCTTTATTAAAACTGGTTGAATGAGGGATTTTTATATTGCAGGCACCTGCAACTCACCACAGGTAAATTCAATTCCAAATCAAAGGAGAATCACCTGCTTGAAATCTAATTGTCCGGGTCATTTTAGGATTTCTTTGTGGAATAAACTAACATTTAGTAAATTATTCCGATTTTTTTTCAACTGCAAACCAAATACATAAATATGCTGATACCAAAATAACTTTTGAAATTAAAACATTTCTGGGAAAAAATTGCATTATTTCAAAAAGGTGCAAGGGTGCAAATATTTTTGGCTACGACAGTAAATGCAAAATATTTGGTCATGTATCAAGTGTATGCAGACGGGAAGAATATTCTATGCCAGTTGAGAATATATACTGCAACATTGGTGGCAAACATATGCCTGATTTCCCGGATTGCCTGTTAGGGTGAAGGACACAGGTGGCAAGAGTAAGGGCTTTCCAGCGTGTCTCCTATCTGGAGGCGGTGAGAAGATTTGAAGGAGCGTGAGAAGACAGTGATAACTGAGCCTACACAAGTGAACGTTTCTCGGCTACCAAGGAATCCTGATATATTACATGTGAAATATATTACATGTGGACTTTGTAGTATATTTTTGCAATGCTGATAAACTACACAGCACAAACGAAGATGAAATCGAATATTTTTTTTTTAGAAATTGAAGTCATTGTGAGTGCAGCAGAACACATTGGAACTCAATGTGTTAACATCCGATACATTGCAAGAATTCCTGACAAATTACGTTCCGCCCTCACAGGTGCCTGTGTAGGGATGTGACTGAAGGAAGTGACCATTTTGTATGTAATTTTATGTGACTATTTTTGTATGATTTCGTTGTCGTTTTTCCCCTTCCTACATTTGATATCTTTCTATAGTTTACCACCCCTACAGTAGGTGGCGGCATGCACCTATAGGATTGTTTGCGGACCGCCATAATACTGCGGGAAGAAGACATCCTGTTGCAGCTGAGCCCAGACAGCCATGAGTAGCAGCAGTGCGTTTGCTTTGATCTGTATACGGTGCAGTCTTTTTCTCCGCATCCTCAGTCCTGTTGAAGTTTGTGAGCACAGTCCTGCAACTGCAAGCAATCATTCATCAGCGCAGCTAAGGTTAGCGCATACATTCGTGTGTGAATTTCAGATACAAGTATGTTGCTTGTAAGACAAAGACAGAATGACCTGGTACAACAGCAACATTAGCTAATTAATTTATCCACTGGATTAATTGTACTGTTGTATAAACTGACGCCCAGGCAAATAGCTTGTTTGTTTTGTCAGTGTATGTTTTACCACAGGCACTCTTGGGTTTGACTACCACTGAATTGAATGTGAAGTGTGGAGGGATTAAAATATCACAAAGTGATAGACTGGACTGCTCACAGAAAGTTTTATGTCGTGGCAGAGGCAGTGTTCATTCAAGGTTTTTTGCCAATTTAAAGTTTTTCAACTGTATCAACAATCGCAACCTCGAACAAGGCGTTTACATTTTCAGAGAAAAGACCGCAATGGAAGGGTGGAAGAGTCACGTGCGCGCTAGACTGTTCCAGAGAGATTGTACACAAAAGGACCCCTTCAGTGGTATCTTTAACACCTGTAAGTTGTCGGAGATATCTGTGTATTGATGACATTTGAATCATTAGTTCTTTGACAACATATTGTGATTGTCTCTTTTCAGTGTCTGAGCAAGCGGAACAGCTTGACTTACGGGATACACTTTGGGATGAGGTACAGAGACCCAGGTAGGACAATGGCAACACCTAGGGAAAATGCTGAGTTTTGCAAATGTGTTGCAAACAATGATTTGAAGACTATTCTCTAATGATGTGTCAATATTTTCCACAGTTCTGAAGGAGATGTTGGGCTGACTGTTAACCACAGAGAACTATACCTCCAGCTCAGAGAGAGTGAACATATAACAGAAAAGGTGACTTAAAATGATCTTACTGGATCCAGTCACCATTTTCAAGATGATTGTGCACTTTTTCACAGGTTGTGGAAAGGGAGGTCTGTATGTGTGATACTGCTACACTATAAGGTTCTACGTCATCCTATCAGTTGGATTCTCTGATGTCTTGTGCTGCTTCTGGCAACCCCAGCCCTCACATAGATTACTCACATAATAGCCTTGTACACAGGTGAGTGATTGTTTATCATATTTTTGACCTGCTCTTACTAGTCCAATTGTCTTCTTCTCCTCTTATTCCTCCCCAGCTCTCTCAGACAGTCTCTGACCTGACCACCGTCATGTACCTGAAAGATGCTGAGCTTCAATACTGCCACTCACAGTAAGTTATCAACCAATGAGATCTGTTTATACATTAATGTTATGGTATAGTAGTCTATATGGTTTAATAATGCATCCATGAAATGTTCTACAAAGATGATGCATGAAACTGAGGCATCATAAGTTGTGAGGTTGTCTGATGTGTTGTCTGATATAAGCTTACATAGACTCCTGTCACCATCTTCTATTAGAGTCTCCCGCTATCGAAAGGAAGCTGTCACTCAAGCCAGGGAGGCCAACCTTCTGCAGGCCAGCCTATCAGAATTTGAGTTTGCATTGGCGAGCCAATCAGAGGAGTTGGCAGCTCTGCGGTTGGAGCAGCGGGAGCTGAAGGAGGGGCTTGCAGCAGCCTGGAGAGAAAAAGAAGAGCTTCTGGAGCGATGGATGGATGAGAAGAAGGAGGAGGCGGAGAGGGTGAACAGGCACAATGACACACAGGAAAGGTGATAGACCAAGGGTTCTGAACTTAGTTTGAATATTTTATTTAGAAAATGTATTTTCCCATCTAAATTAAACCCCTATCCCCTTCCCCTAGGGGTAAACTAATATGTATAAAGGGTTGGGGCTAAGAGAAAAGTGGTGGTGTTCAGTACTGGACTTAGACATAAGTCGCTCTGGATAAGAGTGTCTGCTAAATGACTTAAATGTACAGTATTTGAATGCTTTTTCTCACCAGGTGGCATCGTTTCACCCGGCGACTCAACAAGCATCACCGTAGAGAGATGCTGCGACCATGTGAGCAGACCAACTCCTGGACGACTGGTAGGCCTACAACTGAACCAGCAACCACCATACAGAGTAAGACTTCCAATAGCCTCAAATGATCCTCATTGGGTGGTAGCTATTGTAGATCTTTATGCATACTCTAATAACAGTGATATACAGTGCCTTCTGAAAGTATTCAGACCCCTTGACTTTTTAAATGTTCTTGTTATTTTGGCCTTATTTTACAATTGATTTAAGTAGCTTTTTTCAATCTCCACACAATACCCCATAATGACAAAGCAAAAACAGGTTTTTATGCATTTTTGCTCATTTATAATAATAAAAAACCCTGAAATCTCACATTTTATTTAAGTATTCAGACCCTTTACTCAGTACTTTGTTGAAGCACCTTTAGCAGATTCTACAGCCTCGAGTCTTCTTCAGTATGACGCTACAGGCTTGGCACACCTGTATTTAGGGAGTTTCTCCCATTCTTCTCTACAGATCCTCTCAAGATTTGTCAGGTTGGATGGGGAGCGTTGCTGCAGAGTTATTTTCAGGTCTCTCCAGAAATGGTAGATCGGGTTCAAGTCCAGGCTCTGGTTGGGCCACTCAAGGACATTCAGAGACTTGTCCCGAAGCCACTCCTGCGTTGTCTTGGCTGTGTGCTTCAGGTCGTTGTCCTGTTGGAAGGTGAACCTTCATCCCAGTCTGAGAACCTGCTCCAGAGTGCTCAGGACTTCATCAAGGATCTCTACTTTGCTTTGTTAATATTTGCCTTGATCCTGACTAGTCTCCAGTCCCTGCTGCTGAAAAACATCCCCACAGAATGCTGCCACCACAATGCTTCACTGTAGGGATGGTGCTAGGTTTCCTCTGGACGTGATGCTTGGCATTCAGGCCAAATATTTCAATCTTTGTTTCATCAGACCAGAGAATCTTGTTTCTCATGGTCTCAGTCTTTAGGTGCCTTTTGGCAGACTCCAAGTGGGCTGTCATGTGACTTTTACTGAGGAGTGGCTTCCGTCTGGCCACTCACCATAAAGGCCTGATTGGTGGAGTGCTGCGGAGATGGTTGTCCTTCTGGAAGGTTCTCCCATCTCTACAGAGGAACTCTAAATCTCTGTCAGTGACCATTGAGTTCTTGGTCACCTCTCTGACCAAGGCCCTTCTCCCCCGATTACTCAGTTTGGCTGGGCAGCCAGCTCTAGGAAGAGTCTTAGTAGTTCCAAACGTATTCAATTTAAGAATGATGGTGGCCACTGTGTTCTTGGGGACCTTCAATGCTGCAGACATATTTTGGTACCCTTTCCCAGATCTGTGCTTCGACAAAATCATGTCCCTCCTGAGCTCTACGGACAATTCCTTCGACCTCATGGCTTTGTTTTTGCTGTGTGGGACCTTTTACAGGCAGTTGTGTGCCTTTCCAAATCATGGCCAATCAATTGAATTTACCACAGGTGGACTCCAAACAAGTTGTAGAAACATCAAGGATGATCAATAGACACAGGGTGCACCTGAGCTCAATTTGAGTTTCATAGCAAAGGGTCTGAATAGTTATGTAAATAAGTTATTTTCCCAAAATTCTACATTTGGTAAAATTTCTAAACCTGTTTTTGCTTTCTTTATGGATGGCAAGTAGCCTAGTGGTTAGAGCGTTGTGAAAGTAACTGAATGGTTGCTAGATAAATCTGTCATTCTGCCCCTGAAAAAGGCAGTTAACCCACTGTTCCTAGGCAGTCATTGTAAAATAAGAATTTGTTCCAACCTCAGAAATTGACTTGCCTAGTTAAACAAAGGTACAATTTTTAAAAATGGGGTATTGTGTGTAGATTGCTGAGATTTATTTATTTAATCCATTTTAGAATAATGCTAAAACAACATTTTGTTTAAGTCAGGGGTTCTGAATACTTTCCCGAAGGCATTGTATGTTGTGACGTGTGTTTAACTGTCCCACTGTCCATTCTCCTGAAACACACAGCAGTGGCAGGCACACTCTTGTGTCCCAACTAATGTCAATGTCTGCTTTGATCAGAGGAGGGTGGTGCACACTGCCCAGGATGGATCTTTTATCCCAAAAGCCTCCAGTACTGATACACTCCTTCCTGTAAGACACACCGAAAAAAACTAGACCTTGAATGTGACTTTTTTGTGTGTATATATTGAAGGATATTTGAATGTGGGCTTTTAATCAATACTGTTGTGAATTTCAGATACGGTATGTATAGGCTTGTAAATTAGTACCCAAGACCTAACTCAATGTTTTCAAATACCATGAGAATAAAGTAACTGTTTAGTCATATTTTTCACTAAAACACCTCTCTCCTGTGACTGCAATGCTTCCTGCTTTTGTGTGTGACTGTCTTTTTCAAAAGTCACTCGCTGTCTCAGAGGAGCAAAGTAGGTATGTGTCAGTGGCACTAAGACCCAAATGGTAAATCATGTGATCTTGATTAAAACATTGACTGCCTACTGTGCAAATCAAATTGAACTTGAACATTGTTGATAAAGAAATTGCACGTTGAGCTTCTGACAAGGAAGTCATGACCATTTTTGGATACTGTATCTTGTCAATTGCTCGAATAACTTTATTTCTGTCTGTGGATGTGAGACTTAGTAGAAAGTACAAACGATTTATAACAGAATTTAGGTTAATTCATTTTGCCTTTAATAAAAAAATTAAAATTCTGAAAAACAAATGGCAAACAATTCTTTCCTTAAATGATTGAGAATAATCATGGTAATGACACAGTAGTAATAATATTCATTGTTTCCTGTCATGTTCCACCAAAATCATATCAGCATCCTTCCTGTAGACATTATGGCACTCAGCTCAGTGGCAACACTTAAATATTCACACTTAGCAGAGCTGTGAACAGGTACCCCATAGAAGCAAAACAACAGTTCATAGCACTGCTGAAAAATATGCTCCATTGGTACTGCTGTTGCACTGCCAAGGTGATGCTGAATCTCAAACTGACCCATAGCTAGCCCTGTCACTAGGCACTTCTCGGATCGGCTAGGTATGGCTATTATGGTAATTGCTTCACCCTGCCTTCTGATTGGTTAGTTTGAATTGTCCTACATGACATACACCTATCCAGTCCTTTCAGTGCCAATGGAGGAGATGATTTGGAATTCAGCACAGGAGTGAAATCTGATCGAGAAATTATTCTAAAATACTTGTGCTCTTAGACCATGTGCAAGTGTCTGTCTGAGCGAAATGGGGAAGTGAACGTCATGCTGCTGCATTGAGGCGGAGTATCCCTAGGCCCTTCAAACTCAACTATGGTCCCCGAAGCCAGTGCCACTGCTTGTTTTCATTGTTCCCTTTTAATCAGGGACTGATTTAGATCTGGTACACCATGCAGGTGCAATTAATTATCAGGTAGATCAGAAAACCAGCAGGCTACAGACCTCGTAGGGTAAGAGTTGAATACGTGTGCCCTAGGCTTTACAGTGAGGGTCCAGATTGTGGTAGTGTATAGTCTGTCCTCATATTGCAGAAGAGGGTGAATCAAACTTCCTCAAACTTTTTTTACAGAATGGATGACATGGTAGAATTTCAGAGGAATGAAAAGATGGGGCAGATGAAAGGTGTCAGTCTGTTTTCCCTTCTCTCCCCTCTTAAGCAGGTACTCAACTTTGTTTTATATCAATATTGGTACAAATACTTTATTTAAATCATTATTGGTGGAAAAATGATATAAAGCCTGCTTCCTTTTTAATGGCACTATTTCGTCCTCGGTGTGAACAGCCATGACATTTCAATCAGTCAGCATCGCCAAGGCACAACATTAAGTCACCATTTACATGGTGCTGTGTTTGCCACCCCCCAAATTAACACTGAGTGACATCAGGATCTTTTCAGCAGACCACAAGGCCACCACATCTCTCCGTCCACATGCCTTCATTCCACTGTGTGTGTGTATATATATATATATATATATACACACACACACACACGTGAGCTCTAGCAGTCGTCGTCCTTGTCGTCAGCCATTCCTTTGAGCCGCAGGCGAGCAAAGTCCTCGAACACAAAGTCGTCGTCTTGGGAGAAACTACTGCAGGACGAGAAGCAACAAGGAAACATGGAGTGTTTTAGATCTGACGGAATAGTCTTAGGGTCTCTGATCATAGTAAAGCAGCAGTGCTTACAATGGCCAGACAGACCAGAAGAATACTCACTTTGTTTCAAATTCTATCAGGTTGGTGTCGATGGGAGGGTCCGAATCCGGCACAGCTGTTAGAACACACAGATAATGAAATGTCAGCGTGACGTCACCATGGGAACAGCTTAGTGTCTCCAAGGCAACTTACAGGCAGGAAATACCAGAGTGAGATGATGTATTTGAGGGGCTTGTGTATGTGAGGGACTGTTGTCCAGGGCTGAACTAAACTGACAAATATTTCACAAGACTGTGTCCATTTTCAAACCCTTTTCAGACACTGCATAGGCCTAGTAGAAGTTTCCACTACACAATTCACTGCTTCATAATCAGTCCAAAAAAGCAAGCTTCGAAAGTACTCATCTTCCGCTCTTAATTTGAACTGATCTAAATGTTTGGCTATGTGAATGTAATATGGAAGAATATGGCGGAAGCTTGTCAGAGAGGATTTGTTCAACTCTCAATTCAGTGCAATGAAGGGAAGGAGAAGAGAGGAACTGAGATCCATCCAAAGTACTATGATAAAGCCTTGATAGTGGGCTTCTGGAGAGGTGGTAGAAGTCTGTAGGTACCTGACTGTGGGCGGGATATGGGCAGTTCTGTGGGTTTAGGGTGCATTAAGACGAAGGGCAGCTCCACCGACACATCTCTGGAAACGCACAGAATATAAACAAGATCCATTGATTACATAGAATCAATAATATGCATGTCAATCAATAACAATTTGATTGTTATTCTATGGAAACACCCATATGTACAGTACCAGTCAAAAGTTTGGACACCTACTCATTCAAGAGCTTTTCAATATTTTTACTGTTTTCTACATTGTAGAATAATAGTGAAGACATCGAAACTATTAAAATTACCCATATGGAATCTTGTAGTAACCAAAACAAGGTAAATCAAAATATATTTGATGAGATTCTTCAAAGTAGCCACCCTTTTCCTTGATGACAGCTTTGTACACTATTGGCATTCCCTCAACCAGCTTCACCTGGAATGCTTTTCCAACAGTCTTGAAGGATAACCCACATATGCTGAGCAATGGTTGGCTGCTTTTCCTTCTTTCTGCGGTCCGACTCATCTCAAACCATCTCAATTGGGTTGAGTTCGGGTGATTGTGGAGACCAGGTCATCTGATGCAGCACTCCATCACTCTCCTTGGTCAAATAGACGTTCCACAGCCTGGAGGTGTGTTGGGTCATTGTCTTGTTGAAAAACAAATGATAGTGTGACTAAGCGCAAACCAGATGGTATGGCGTATTGCTGCAGAATGCTGTGGTAACCTTGCTGGTTAAGTGTGCCTTGAATTCTAAATAAATCACTGATAATAAGTCACCAGCAAAGCACACCCACACCTCCATGCTTCACGGTGGGAACCACACATGGAACCAAAAATCTCACATTTGGACTCATCAGACCAAAGAACAGATTTCCACCTGTCTAATGTCCATTGCTCATGTTTCTTGGCCTAAGCAAGTCTCTTCTTCTTATTGGTGTCCTTTAGTAGTGGTTTCTTTGCAGCAATTCGACCATGAAAGCCTGATTCAAGCAGTCTCCTCTGAATTGATGTTGAGATGTCTGTTACTTGAACTCTGAAGCATTTATTTGGGCTGCAATTTCTGAGGCTGGTAACTAATGAACTTATCCTTCCTTTCCTGTGGCGGTCCTCATGAGAGCCAGTATCATCATAGCGCTTGGTGGTTTTTGTTTTGCACTTGAAGAAACGTTCAAAGTTCTTAATTTTCCAGAATGACTGACCTTCGTGTCTTAAAATAATGATGGACTGTTGTTTCTCTTTGCTTATTTGAGCTGTTCTTGCCATAAAATGGACTTGGTCTTTTACCAAATAGGGCTATCTTCTGTATACCACCCCTACCTAGTCACAACCTAACTGATTGGCTCAAATGCATTAAGAAGGAAAGAAATTCCACAAATTAACAAGGCACACCTGTTAATTGAAATGCATTTCAGGTGACCTCATGTACCTCATGAAGCTCATTGAGAGAATGCGAAGTGTGCAAAGCTGTCATCAACGCAAAGTGTGACTACTTTGAAGAATCTCAAATATATTTTGATTTGTTTAACACTTTTTTGGGTTACTACATGATTCCATGTGTTATTTCATAGTTTTGATGTCTTCACTATTATTCTACAATGTAGAAAATCTTAAAAATAAAAGAAAAACCCTGGAATGGGTATGTGTCCAAACTTTTGACTGGTACTGTACATATGATGATATACTATTGCACCATGAATAATCCAATATCTGACAGGAAACAACCCAGAGGAAATAGTGATTTGTGACATGTTTGATCAGTGAAGGGGGAAATAAAGCACAACCCTCCTTTGGGGGCGGCAGCGTAGCCTAGTGGTTAGAGCGTTGGACTAGTAACCGGAAGGTTGCGAGTTCAAACCCCCGAGCTGACAAGGTACAAATCTGTCGTTCTGCCCCTGAACAGGCAGTTAACCCACTGTTCCCAGGCCGTCATTGAAAATAAGAATATGTTCTTAACTGACTTGCCTGACTTGAGGTAAAATAAATAAAAAAAAAATTTAAAAAATGATTTGCTGTCAATTGTTTTTCTCACCCAATTGGAACTCTTCCGTGCTGGGTTGCACTTTATTTTACATAAGTTCTTTTTTTAGTAATAACCAATGAATTGCCGTAAATCAAAGCCTAAACACCAAGATGTGGTGTGTTATTATATTCAAGCTTCATTACCCTCAACACTGCATTGATAACTCAGCATGGAATTATGAGTGTGGCTTTGCGCAACAGCCTTTGAGATATCAGCTGATGTACGAAGGGCTATATAAATACATTTGATTTGATTTGATTTGATTTATGAAACCTCACACCATCCTTAGGGTTAGGACCCTGTGACTCAAAAGGTAGAAGACTGGGACAGCTGCAGTTATAAAGGATCTTAGCAGCTGCAGGTGAGATTTGACACACACAATAGCTGGTATGTAAAATCTTCACACTCACACACACTTAAGAGGCACAGATGGCGATAGGGCATAAGATCACCACACACACACACACACACACACACAGAGATGGCGGTGGGGCGTAAGATCACCACACACACACAGATGGCGGTGGGGAGTAAGATCACCAAACACACACACACACAGATGGCTATAGGGCGTAAGATCACCAGACACACAGATGGCTATAGGGCGTAAGATCACACACACAGATGGCTATAGGGCGCAAGATCACCACACACACACACAGATGGCTATAGGGTGTAAGATCACCACACACACACACAGATGGCTATAGGGCGTAAGATCACAACACACACAGATGGCTATAGGGCGTAAGATCACAACACACACAGATGGCTATAGGGCGTAAGATCACAACACACACAGATGGCTATAGGGCGTAAGATCACAACACACACAGATGGCTATAGGGCGTAAGATCACAACACACACAGATGGCTATAGGGCGTAAGATCACAACACACACAGATGGCTATAGGGCGTAAGATCACAACACACACAAATGGCTATAGGGCGTAAGATCACAACACACACAGATGGCTACAGGGCGTAAGATCACCACACACACAGATGGCTACAGGGCGTAAGATCACAACACACACAGATGGCTACAGGGCGTAAGATCACAACACACACAGATGGCTATAGGGCGTAAGATCACAACACACACACAAATGGCTATAGGGCGTAAGATCACAACACACACAGATGGCTATAGGGCGTAAGATCACAACACACACAGATGGCTATAGGGCGTAAGATCACAACACACACAGATGGCTATAGGGTGTAAGATCACAACACACACAGATGGCTATAGGGTGTAAGATCACCACACACACAGATGGCTATAGGGCGTAAGATCACAACACACACAGATGGCTATAGGGTGTAAGATCACAACACACACAGATGGCTATAGGGTGTAAGATCACAACACACACAGGTGGCTATAGGGTGTAAGATCACAACACACACAGATGGCTATAGGGTGTACGATCACCACACACACAGGGAGCTATAGGGTGTAAGATCACCACATACACGCAGGTGGCGGCTGGGATATCATATTACCTTTCTAACACGCCACTCAGCAGCCTGACACGACCCAACGCAGGAGCAGACGCATGGATGGAGAGAGAGATGCACAGACGGGCGGACAAACACAGGAGCGGAGAGACGAGCCACAGGAGGGGAGAGATGAAATGAGGCGAGAACTCAAAACCAAGGCAACCGCAACCGAGAGGGGAGACGACAAAGCATGGCGACTAGTGAGGGTCTGGCAGACGTGATTACAGAGTTTATACACGCGTTGGAGTGGCAGAGTATCAGGAGTGTTCGTGTGTATGAGACAGGAGGGAGTGTAAATGTGTTTTTGAGTATGTTCTTGTCTGTGTTTGTAGAATACAGCATGTCTTTGGTCAGTAAAGGTTTGTGAGTGTGTGAGGACCTGCACATAATCCCCCCCCCATACACCATGCATATTAATATTGACCACTGACTCCTGTAGAACTCACCCTCCACGAGATATTACCAGTTTGACTTTGACCCTGTAGGACACCAGGATTCCAAGAACCTCCTTGTTAGTCACATCCTTAACACTGAAACACACACACACACACGAGCGAAAGAAAGATGAAAAAGGAATGGGTTCTTGCATCTTCTAGGGTGCTGTGCTCAAACATAAATTACAATGCATTTACGAGCTCAACCTCTACCCTAGCATGTGTATGTAAACTTGTAGGGTGGCCAAGTTAGAGTGTGTGTGTGGTGTGTGACATCTCGCAATAGTGAGGGCTAGTGAGTGTTCTTGTTATCTAACACGGTCCTGGATGCCAGACTACAGCGTTTGTTTGTGTGAGTGTGCGTCGGTCACCGTCAACACAGTGCTGGAGGGCAGGTGTGTGTGTACATGCGGGTCAACATACATGGTGCTGGAGGCCAGGTTGGTGTCCTCGTGTTTGAGCTTTCCGTCCAGGGCAAGGCCTCTCTTCTCTCGGTTCTTGTCTAGCGTGGGTGTGAGGGTGTACACCTTACAGAACGTAGAGCTAGACGACACCTGGTCACTGGGGAGAGGAACACACACACTTATCAGCACACCTGGGCCATAACTGGAATTTCAATAGATCTGGACAATAAGGTATGGGAAAACATAAGATCACAAGCTAGACATTATTAAGAGAGATGTCTTGGAAGCCTGAAAAGGATCAATGGAATCATGTATAAAAGGAAAGGCAAAGGAGAAATAAAGTAACAAGAGATGTAGGCATAATAGTCAGGTAAAATACTCACTCTGCCTCCACCTGAGCCACTGGACACTTGTACTGAGCCGTACTGAACAGACAGATATCAGCATACTGTCGCACTAGAGAGCGAGGGATAGAAAGAGTTAACCACACACACACAGAAACTGAATGGAGAAGAGTGAATAGAGCCATAAAATAGAGTCATAAAATAGAATAGTCATAAAAAAACATGATTGATGAAACTTTGATTAAAGACGGGTAGACAGGTACCTGAGATTTTGAGTCTTTTGACAGTCTTGGTAGAGTTGTTGGTGACATGAACGTTCACGCTGATGGGTTCTCCATGGTAGTAGAGCTCTTTATCCAGAGAGGCCTCCAGGTGTAGTGAGCGGTCCGACATGAGGAAGCTCCGTGTGGTCTCCACCATGGGCTGAGGCCCAGGCTTCTCTGGGGCATACTGCACCTTACGGATCACCAGCCGCACAGAGTTCCTACACAACACACACGTTATTCTTTACAGATCACCACCTTTGCTGACTAACTAAAAACACACAGAGAATAGACATGCATATCACACACTTTCAAGGACCACAGACCCTAAACAGCTCCTGCAGAAGACACACACACACAAAGTAAAATGGTTTTCGTACCGTTTGTGAATCTTCTCCTCTATCGATTTGGCACAGAACGCTCTGATCTCAAAGTCAACCCCACATGCCTAAAGAGGGAAAGGTGGAGGAAAGGAAAAGAGGAGAGACATCAATTATAGAATAGGCATTATTAGTGTGATGTGGGTCTGAATTGTTGACTCTACAGGCATGAAAATTCCTACGTTTAGATAGGAGTCATATATTATGTGTACTTTTGCATAAAGTGATGCTGAAGCTTCTGTACCTTCCCTGTGTCCTCTGGTCCTGGCTGTAAGGTGACTGAGCACGGCAGGTTCTGTGGAATCTGAGACAGACACAGTTGCCATATTGTTGGTATTATTTTACAGGCTCAAAGTATATGTGTGTGTGTGTCAGTCAGACCTGGGTTCATATACACGTGTATTTGATCATTTAAATACTTTTTTCTGTGTATTTGAGTATTTTCAAATAATGTGGCTAGAAACAACTACTTCTATTCAAAGTATTTTCAAATACTCTGCTATAAGCGGCTTACTATTTGAAAGTATTTTCAAATACCTAGATTAAATGCATGGGAGTGTATTTTAAAATACTTTCCAAGTGTATTTCCAAATACATTCCAATATTCAACACTATTTAAATACCCTAAATCATGGATGAGCAACTGGCTGCATGCAGGTCACAGACCAATTCAAAATAAAATACTTTAAAAACAAATAATAATAAAAACATTGATAGTTAGAATAATAGAATACACAATGTGCAATTTTCAAAATTTGGTTGTGCATCATCAGTCACTCATTTTTGGGGGATTTGTAAGTTAGTCTAGCGGCCAGCTATCTAAACTTGTAGTAAGCATGATCGAATTACTGACCAGCGTGAGGCCCATTGATCATCTGTTATCATTTAAAAACTGCAAACATTTGCCTCCACCCTATGGCAAAGTGTATAGCCTCCACCCTATGGCAAAGTGTATTTGGCCCCCACCCCTTTCAACATTGCCCATCCCTGCCCTGAATAGTATTTGAACCCAGGTCTGGTGCGTGTGGGTGTCTTCTTGACTCACAGTGAAGTAGAAGGGGTGTGCCTGCTGGCCCAGTTTCTTCAGTAGTCTCTCCTGCAGGCGGCTGTTGGCTTTGCGTTCCTCTGCGATGGGGGGGAAGGCCTGGAAGGTGGAGATGTACAGATCTTTCCGGAAAGACAGGCCCAGCACGTCCAGGTCCTCACGGCCGTAGCGGAATGCACACGTCAGGGTCACAAACACTGGGGAGGAGGGATTTGAGGAGGGTGATATCAAATGTCAAACAATTGAGGAGACAAAACAGTGTAGAGAACGAGGAAGACGCCATACCTTTCCTGTCTTTCAGATACTCAGGGTCCACTAGGATCACACCATCTGTAAGAAAGGAAAATGTAAAGAGGTGAGGTTCTGCTGAGACAATATTAATATTTGAAACACTATTTACAAACACAAGAATTTGGCCGTTTTAGGAGTGATCATCTGATTCCTCGCTCCCCCATTGCCGACCCCTCGTGACCCCGACTAGGGGGCGCGCCCCCAGTTTGGGAACCACTGCTCTAACCAGTAAATTCATTGATCATCCTACACCTACCGACTGGGTCCACCTGGTCAAGGTGATCCACAAAGTCTCTCTTTCCCAGGTATACTGTGACCTGCAGACAGGAGGGAAGTAGAGGTACTTAGACAAATATATCACAATGAATAACAAAGTCAAGCATCAAAGGATACAACTAAAAATGCGATACTCATGTCCTTTACCTTGCAGTTGGGGCTTGACTTCTTAAAGACTCTGGGAAAGGATAAGGAAGATAGAAAGCGAGAAAGAGATTATCAAGCAGGAAGATCTAGTTTATAACAGGGGGTATTCAACTCTTAACCTAAGAGGTCCGGAGCCTGCTGGGTCTGTTCTACCTGATAACTAATTGCACCCACCTGGTGTCCCAGCTCCCTGAATAGAGGGGAACAATGAAACAAAGCAGTGGAACTGGCTTTGAGGTCCAGAGTTGAGTTTGAGGCCCCTATAAAGTACGGGGTGTGATTTTTACACCTCTGGGCCCAGTTTTTCCCAAACTTTATCTGGATCAGAACGATCCGGACTCTAATCCTCTTTTTTAGCTATTCAGAATCAGATCGATCTGGCTGTTGAGAAGGTTTTTCATTCTGAGCCATATACCACAACATCAAGATAACAGAATCCGGATATGATTTTCAATGCTTTGAACAGTCCTACCTACACCTTGCCATCTACTGGACAGGTTGTGATACTACTTCACACTGGAAACAGAGATACATGAATAAAGGTATGCTGATTAAAATAGAGCCTGCATAAAAGTAAAAGTAAATGCTGACCACAAACCTACACTGCGGCCAAATTAACAAAATTAACCTTTGGCTTTCAGATGTTTGAAAGTTATTACTTTTTAACCCTTATCTTCCCAATTGGTAGTTACAGTCTTGTCCCATCGCTGTAACTGCCTTATGGACTCGGGAGAGGCGAAGGGCGAGAGTCATGCGTCCTCCGAAACACAACCCTGCCAAACTGCTCGCTTAACCCAGAAGCCAGCCACACCAATGTGGTGGAGGAAACGCCTTATAACTTGCGACCGAAGTCAGTGTGCATGCGCCCAGCCCGTCACAAGGAGTCACTAGAGCGCGATGGGACAAGGACATCCCAGCCAGCCAAACCCTCTCCTAACCCGGATGACGCTGGGTCTATTGTGCAACGCCTCATGGGTCTCCCGGTAGCGGCCGGTTCCGACATAGCCTGGGATTGAACCCAGGTCTGTAGTGACTGAGATGCAGTGCCTTAGACCGCTGCGCCACTCAGGAGTCCCAGGCACCATGTTCTAACCATTGGGAATGTGGCAAGGTGTAACACAGTGTGTGTGTGTGTGTGTGTGTGTGTGTAAGAGGAAAGAGGATATTAACTGGCGAGCATTGAACAACTATTGTCTCTGTCATAAATGAAAATATCTAGATAGAATATCTTTGCATCGAACCTCCCAGTTACTGCCACTGTCTGATAAGGACAAGTCAACAACTCATTGACAATATGGGAATGAAGGGGGACAACTGACTAGTCTATTTCTGAGCAAGACTAGGGGAGGAAGGTGAATGCTCCACTCTTTCCCACCAGTGATGAAGAACATAAGCACACTAGCAGCATAGGGTACTAAGTTTGACTTGTATATTATTTAACCTTAGTGAGTGTGTAGTGGACACAGAGCATGGTGCATTCTCTATATAGACAGCAAGGTTGCCTCCCACAATGTGCTTGATGTTCTGGCTTATAAATCTGTACGATACAATGTCAGTTTGAAATAGTGGAACTACACTGAACAAAAATATAAACAACATGCAAAAATGTCAAAGATTTTACTGAGTTACAGTTCATATGAGGAAATCAGCCAATTGAAATAAATTCATTAGGCTGGGAATATAGATATGCATATGTTGTTCACAGACACCTAAAAAAAATGGCCTCAGTGGGCCTCAGGGGTATATCTGTGCATTCAAATTGCCAACGATAAAATACAATTGTGTTCGTTGTCAGTAGCTTATGCCTGCCCATACCATAACCCCACCATGAGGCACTCTGTTCATAATTTTGACATCAGTGATTAATTTGAGCCATATCCTGCCGGAACAGGACCTCTCCGTTTTGGACTGTTTCATTACAGAACATATGTACCGGATCCGGTACTTCTCGTGGAATTAAAAATAATTGTAACTTTTTGCAATGTAAAAATTAAAATAAGTTCAATCGAGTTGCCTCTTCGTTAATTCCTCAACCCCGCCTCCTCTCATGCGTTCCGGTACCTTAGAGCTCCCCATGTCACCCCCATCATGCGCTCACTTTTTGTTTCCGGCACCTCCCGATTTACAAATGAAGCACTGGTTGACATCAGCAAATCACTCGCCCACACGACGCCATACACGTGGTCTGCACTGCCAAATTCTCTAAAATGACATGGAGGCAGCTTATAGTAGAGAAAAGCACATTAAATGATCTGGCAACCGCTCTGGTGGACATTCCTGTAGTTAGCATGCCAATTGCACACTCCCTCAAAACTTGAGACATCTGTGTGACAAAACTGCACATTTTAGAGTAGCCTTTTATTGTCCCCAGCACAAGGTACACCTGTTTAATGATCATGCTATTTAATCAGCTCCTTGATTTGCCACACCTGTCAAGTGGACGGATTATCAGGGCAAAGGAGAAATGATCACTAACAGGGATGTTAACAAATTTGGGCACAGCATTTGAAAGAAATAAGTATTTTGTGCATTTGGAAAATTTCAGGGATCTTTTATTTCAGCTCATGAAACATGGGACAAAGACTTTAAATGTTGCGTTTATAAGTTTGTTCAGTGTACTTCCCTGCCTTTTCCGCTCATTGCCCACATCCCCCGGATACAAATAGTAGCTAGCAAGCTAGGGTCTGGGTTTCTGAGACTACATGGTGCATATACCCTCAGCACAGGTCCAGGGTGAATGTGTCTTCTCTGCAAACACTCAGTTTGGATCTCCTTGGCCTAGAGCTCTGCAGTCTCTTCATTTACGAGCCAGTGGTATATTTCATACCTCACCACCAGATATCAGCCAAACCCGACCCCTCAAAAACACCACAGGCCCTCTACCTTCTGCCAGTGCTGCTGACGCTTCAGAGACCACAACACAAAAATCATCTATTAACCTGGACTTACTCAACCACAGGACCTTGACCCTAAACACAACCTGACCATTTATTTCAAACTATTGTGAATAAAGGGACTCTGCCCACAGCAGAATAACCAAGGAATTTCAACATCAAATCAATTCATGTCCGTAGTGAATCATGCTGCACAAACACCAACTATATTCTACATTATTTAGTCACTTGCAGAAGACACTGATCCAAAATAACCTAGTGGGGAAGTACAGTTGCTCAGAGTCAGACTGTACATAGAGGCAGATGCAAGCAGCTGATTACCAAGAGCAAAATACTTTCAAGTGATCAAATGTGTCAGGCAGGCAAGTGTATGAATAGTTGCATGGTAAATTGCCCTGGCCCTGATATGGACAGTGCACGGCAGCGGCTTTACAACATCATGCTATATACAGTAACCATCACGTGTATGGCACATGATATCAATAGCTGGACAGACGTGTGTGCTTGTTTGTTTACATTTCCATGCAGGATATTTATAAAATAACAATGTGGGCGATTATGCGTAAAACCTACGTCAAATATACGTCACTGATGAGGGCCAAATAATCATCAACATTCAACACTTGTGTCAAGCAAGACAAACGACGGCTAATTATACGCTCGTTTACTCAAAACTGCATAGCTATACATCATATGGTCAGCTCATTTATTCATTTTGAGCTAGCTTGTTGTTGGTGTGAGAGAACTTAACCCACACACCACGCTGGCCATCAAGGCTGACCCCACCCTGCAGCTAGCTGTTAGAACATGTTTGTTAAAACTACAAATATGATATCGCCATTAGTATGTACAAGGCATTCAAGAGAAAAGCGAAGTCTCCCGCGCGAACAATTCTAGCTAGTTACCGCTGCTAACTAGCTAGGGAACACACGGGTCTACCTGTTTCTGTTTTGTATACTGTAATAAAAACACGGTCAACGAAATGTTACGAGTATAGGAGTTTTAATAATCTAGCTACTCTCCAATGTTTCATTAAACAGCTAGGTCCTCTTCTTGCCTTAGTAAATACCAATATGATGTTGATGCATGTGGAGAAGGCTGAGTAGTCCAATGTCTCGCTAGTTAGCTCAAATGCTAGTGTAACTAGCTCGCTGTACCCTCGCCTCCACACAAGGCACCAGCAAATACGAGATTGCGGGGGAATTAATCCTTACCTGGTGCCGGCCTTATCCCCCATCTCCTCGACAGGCTTTCGGTAGATGGATGTATTTTTCTTATTTTTTTTCACTTAATTTTATGGTGTCTTTTCTTCCACCGTTGCAAGCTTATTTGCTCTCTAGCGCTAGCAATTTCGCTTCCGCAAAAGCAGGAACTCATCCGATCCGTGCAAGATGCGCTTTTGGGGAAGAGTACTGAAGCATTGCGCAATACCTACGCACTATCAGAAGGCAGTGGTAGTGCTTTTTGGGATGCAACGTTCAGAGCATTGCAAACATAATTGCAATATGTAGAACAGAGCTCCCTTTTTTTTACAATATAGTGAAACATGTCTGTTCTACACTATTATATATGAACATTCTGGAAATAAGTTAAATGTAGATGACAACTATTACATCCTACATTCTAAACTTGATGCCCTCAATCTCACACAAATTATCAATGAACCTGCCAGGTACAACCCCAAAACCGTAAACACGGACACCCTCATAGATATCATCCTAACCAACCTGCCCTCCAAATACACCTCTGCTGTCTTCAAACATTGCCTCATTGACTGCGTCCGTAATGGGTCTGCGGTCAAAAGACCACCCCTCATCACTGTCAAATGCTCCCTAAAACACTTCAGCGAGCAGGCCTTTCTAATCGACCTGGCCAGGGTATCCTGGAAGGATATCGACCTCATTCCGTCAGTAGAGGATGCCTGGTTATTCTTTAAAAGTGCTTTCCTCACCATCTTAAATAAGCATTCCCTATTCAAAAAATGTAGAAACAGGAACAGATATAGCCCTTGGTTCACTCCAGACCTGACTGCCCTTGACCAGAACAAAAACATCCTGTGGGATACTGCATTAGCATCGAATATCCCCCGCAATATGCAACTTTCAGGGAAGTTAGGAACTAATATACACAGGCAGTTAAGAAAGCAAAGGCTAGATTTATCAAACATAAATTTGCATCCTGTAGCACACACTCCAAAAAGTTCTGGGACACTAAAGTCCATGGAGAATAAGAGCACCTCCTCCCAGCTGCCCACTGCACTGAGGCTAGGAAACACTGTCACCACAATTTCAATAATAATTTTTCTACGGCTGGCCATGCTTTCCACCTGCCTACCCGTATCCCGGTCAAGAGCCCTGCACCCCCCACAGCAACTTGCCCATGCCGCCCCCATTTTTCCTTCACCCAAATCCAGATAGTTGTTGTTCTGAAAGAGCTGCAAAATCTGGACCCCTACAAATCAGCCGGGATAGACAATCTGGACCCTCTCTTTCTAAAATTATCTGCCCAAATTGTTGCAACCCCTATTACTAGCCTATTCAACCTCTCTTTCGTATCGTCTGAGATCCCCAAAGATTGGAAAGCTGCCACGGTCATCCCCCTCTTCAAAGGGGAGACACTCTTGACCCAAACTGCTACAGACCTATATCTATCCTACCCTACCTTTCTAAGGTCTTTGAAAGCCAAGTTAACAAACAGATCACAGACCATTTCGAATCCCACTGTACCTTCTCTGCTATGCAATCTGGTTTCCGAGCTGGTCATGGGTGCACTCCAGCCACGCTCACGGTCCTAAATGATATCATAACTGCCATCAATAAGAGACAATACTGTGCAGCTGTATTCATCGACCTGGCCAAGGCTTTCCACTCTGTCAATCACCACATTCTTATTGGCAGACTCAACAACCTTGGTTTCTCAAGTGACTGTATCGCCTGGTTCACCAATAACTTCTCAGACAGAGTTCAGTGTGTCAAATCGGAGGGCCTGTTGTCCGGACCTCTGGCAGTCTCTATGGGGGTTCCACAGGGTTCAATCTTCGGGCCGACTTTTTTCTAACCTCCAGATGAGCTTCAATGCCATACAACTCTCCTTCCGTGGCCTCCAACTGCTCTTAAATGCAAGTAAAACTAAATGCATGCTCTTCAACCGATCGCTGCCCACACCTGCCTGCCCGTCACTACTCTGGACGGTTCTGACTTTCTGAATGTGTGGACAACTACAAATGCCTAGGTGTCTGGTTAGACTGTAAACTCTCCTTCCAGACTCACATTAAGCATCTCCAATCCAAAATTAAATCTAGAATCGGCTTCCTATTTCACAACAAAGCATCCTTCACTCATGCTGCCAAACATACCCCTGTAAAACTGATTATCCTACCGATCCTTGACAAAATAGCCTCCAACACTCTACTCAGGAAATTGCATGCAGTCTATCACAGTGCCATCCGTTTTGTCACCATAGCCCCATACTACCCACCACTGCCACCTGTATGCTCTCGTTGGCTGGCCCTCACTTCATATCCATTGCCAAACCCACTGGCTCCAGGTCATCTATACGTCTTTGCTAGGTAAAGCCCACCAAGCTCACTGGTCACCATAGCAGCACCCACTCGTAGTATGCGCTCCAGCAGGTATATTTCACTGGTCACCCCCAAAGCCAATTCCTCCTTTGGCCGTGTTTCCTTCCAGTTCTCTGCTGCCAATGACTGGAACGAACTGCAAAAATCACTGAAGCTGGAGACTCATATTTCACTCACTAACTTTAAGCACCATCTGTCAGAGCAGCTCACAGATCACTACACCTGTACATAGCCCATCTGTAAATAGCCCATCCAACTACCCCATCCCCGTACTGTTATTTATTTTATTTATTTTGCTCCTTTGCACCCCAGCATCTCTACTTGCACACTCATCTTCTGCACATCCATCACTCCAGTGTTTAATTGCTATATTGTAATTATTTTGCCACTATGGCCTATTTATTGCCTTACCTCCGTTATCCTACCTCATTTGCACACACTGTATATAGACTTTTTCTATTGTATTACTGACTGTACGTTTGTTTATTCCATGTGTAACACTGTGTTGTTGTTTGTGTTCCACTGCTTTGCTTTATCCTGGCCAGGTTGCAGTTGTAAATGAGAACTTGTTCTCAACTGGCCTACCTGGTTAAATAAAGGTTAAATAAAATAAATTTAAAAAACAGGAAGGGTGCTGAAAGTTTCTATGCACATTCATAGATTTTCCTGAATAGTTTCCCATATGACATAATATAATGTAGGTGTAGCTTTTTTGGTGTAGTAGATGCATTTCTATTGGGTCACTCCAATACACAGAATTAACATGTCAAACAAAAGTCCCTTGACTTTATCAGGCAGTCAAGTCCAGGGTTCACATCCATATTGAGAGTAGACCAGATTCTGAGTGATCAATGGTGTGTCTGTGTGCACTGCATGTCTGCATCAGATACGGATGGTACACGAGTCTGAAGGGAACAGGCAGAGGAAACTAATTTGCAGGCCTGGGCAGGTGTACTTCGAAAGCTCAAAGCTCAGACTGACCAGTCCTACTTCCTGTCATGAGGCAGAGCTAAGGCCAGGGATCTCCAGCTGAATGTACAGGGAGAGAGAAAGTGCACGGCATGTTGGTCAATGCTATGCATAGTTGTCTATCTATTACATGTCTATTACGGTCAAATAGTGTACCTTGAACTACAGGATTATTTTGTACTTGCTAAATTTTCACTGAAGTATGTTTATTCATATAATGCTGTCTGCAGATGCCTCATTGGTCTAAGTGACCTGCAAATGTCTCATGGATTTTGAGAACCTGGTCTATAGCTAACGATCTGATCTACAATCTATCTGATCTATAGCAAACAAGTGTGCAGAGATGTGATTCTTCCTCAATGATAAGACATTCCTGATTTCCTGACACCAGCATCACCGAAACTGACCTATTTTACCCTCACATTACCAGACCTGCTATCTGCTATTATGCTGATAATGTTTAGTCACCTTGAACAGGGCGGAGAGCTGGGCGCCCCCCAGGGAAGCGAGGGATCTCCCAGTGGACAGCCTCGTTTTTTGACTTCAGTTCAGCACTCTGGTCCGGACTGCTCAACTCCTGAGAGAAACTGGAAAACAACAAGGGTGAGAAGATATGGCGAGAGCGAGGAGGGGGAGGTTGTTATGTACTGAGAGGGTACACATGGTGAGAGACCGAGAGAAGGATGAAAGGAACATGAGATAGAGAAATTAGTTTTTCCGCACCTAAGCGAGCCCTTAGGGACCGGTATTGTAATGGAAACATTAATAGCAGCGCTGTAAGAGAGAATAGATTGCTTAATTGACAGATAGCAACCTAGGTTGCAGCCCATTCAGAAAAGGCAAGGACAATCACACTGACAGACTACATTGAACTATTATAAAGTACTCATAAAGCATTATCAAGTTTTCAATGACTACCACATATGCTACATGCAAGCTCTACATTCTCAACATAATGTACATGCATATCAGCATTCTCTGTTATTAGAGAACTGACCTCTTTGGGGGCAGGTCACACCGCAGCTTCAAGTACAAGTTCATCATTAACCTACGAAAATAGCAATTGTGTGTTTAGGGTGGTGGTTAGGATGTTTAAAAACTTGATTTCCTAACACTCAAGTTAGTAAAATGGGGAAGTTAAAATGACAGTTTTCATCATGAGTAAGAAGAAGTGAAATGTGTGTGTTTCTATATATTTTGAGATGGTTCTAATAAAGGGTTCTCTACCCGAAAGGAATGAACCACTGTCCCTCTCTATTGTAATGAATTTCCTCCTCTTCTTCCGAAGAGGAGAGGCGAAACGGATCAGAGGACCAATACGCGGCGTGGTAAGTGTCCATGGTTCTTTTTAATGCGTTAAGGTACACATGAACAACTGACTACAAAAAACAAGAAATGTGAAAACTCAAAACAGTCCTATCTGGTGCAACACTTGGCTGGGAAACACTTCCTGGATTCTGTAGGTAGGAGCTCTTTGAAGTTTGGAGTTTTGGCCTGTCTGGTGACATCCCCAAGCGGTAAATTACCAATAAGACCAATAAGAAAGAGTTCCAAATCTCTCTGCCAATAACAGCTAGTTTTCCGTTTCACCCCTCCCCACTCTGACCACTGATAGACAGTCCTAGCAAAATTATCTACATAGGCGTCCAGAGGCCCATTATCAGCAACCATCCCTCCTGTGTTCCAATGGCACGTAGTGTTAGCTAATCCAAATGTATCATTTTTAAAGGCTAATTTGATCATGATAAAACCCTTTCGCAATTAATTTAGCACAGCTGAAAACTTTTGTTCTGATTAAAGAAGCAATAAAACTAGCCTTCTTTAGACTAGTTGTGTACCTGGAGCATCAGCATTTGCAGGTTCGATAACAGGCTCAAAATGGCCAGAAACAAAGAGCTTTCTTCTGAAACTCGTCAGTCTAATCTTGTTCTGAGAAATTAAGGCTATTCCATGAAACTGAAGATCTCGTGCAACGCTGTGTACTACTGCCTTCACAGAACAGCGCAAACTGCCTTTAACCAGAATTGAAAGAGGAGTGGGAGGACCTGGTGCACAACTGAGCAAGAGGACAAGTACATTAGAGTGTCTAGTTTGAGAAACAGATGCCTTCCAAGTCCTCAACTCGCAGCTTCATTAAATAGTACCCCTGATGCTGGCCTTCTAGGCAGAGTTGCAAAGAAAAAGCCATATCTCAGACTGGCCAATAAAAAGAAAAGATTAAGATGGGCAAAAGAACACAGACAATGGACAGAGGAAGATGGGGAAAAAAGTGTTATGGAAAGACGAAGTTTGAGGTGTTCGGATCACAAAGAAGAATATTTGTGAGATGCAAAAAAAATGAAAAGACGCTAGAGGAGTGCTTGACGCCATCTGTCAAGCATGGTGGAGGCAATATGACGGTCTGGGGGTGCTTTGGTGGTGGTAAAATGGGAGATTTGTACAGGGTAAAAGGGATCTTGAAGAAGGAAGGCTATCACTCTATTTTGCAACCCCATGCCATACCCTGTGGGCGGAGCTTAATTGTAGCCAATTTCCTCCTACAACAAGACAATGACCCAAAGCACAGCTCCAAACAACGCAATAACGATTTAGGGAAGAAGCAACAGCTGGTATTCTGTCTATAATGGAGTGGCCAGCACAGTCACCGGATCTCAACCCTTTTGAGTTGTGGGAGCATCTTGGCCGTATGGTACGTAATGTGCCAATCAAGTCAATTCAACTTGTGGCAGGTGCTTCAGGAAGCATGGGGTGAAATCTCTTCAGATTTCCTCAAAAAATTGACAACTAGAATGCCAAAGGTCTGCAAGGCTGTAGTGGAAGGAGCAATCACTGCAAGGCTGTAGTGGAAGGAGCAATCACTGCAAGGCTGTAGTGGAAGGAGCAATCACTGCAAGGCTGTAGTGATTGCTGCAAATGGAGAATTATTTGATGAAAGCAAAGTTTTAAGGACACAAATATTACTTCAATTAAAAATCATTATTTATAACCTTGTCAACGTCTTGACTATATTTTATATTAATTTTGCAACTCATTTCATGTATGTTTTCATGGAACACAAGGGCATTTCTAAGTGACCCCAAACTTTTGAAAGGTAGTGTATATACTGTATACTGACTACGACATTTCTCGTCCTAATATTTCTATATTTCTTAATTCCACTATTTTACTTTTCGGATTTGTGTGTATTGTTAGATATTACTGCACTGTTAGAGCTAGGAACACATGCATTTCGCTACACCCGCAATAACATCTGCTAAATGTGTGTCTGTGATCAATAAAAAGTGATTTGGCACCAATGACTACAGACATCCTTTCAATCACATTCACAAATATCTTGTTTTTGCCTCCCTGAAAACAGAAGGGAAAATACAGAGTTTTGAATACATACATACATACATACATACATACATACATACATACATACATACATACATACATACATACATACATACATACAATTGAAGTTGGAAGTTTACATACACCTTAGCAAAATACATTTAAACTCAGTTTTTCACAATTCCTGACATTTAATCCTAGTAAAAAGTCTCTGTCTTAGGTCAGTTAGGATTACCACTTTATCTTTTAAGAATGTGAAATGTCAGAATAATAGTAGAGATAATGATTTATTTCAGCTTTCATTTATTTCATCACATACCCAGTGGGTCAGAAGTTTTCATACACTCAATTAGTATTTGGTAGCATTGCCTTTATATTGTTTAACTTGGGTCAAACATTTCAGGTAGCCTTCCACAAGCTTCCCACAATAAGATGGGTGAATTTTGGCCCATTCCTCCCGACAGAGCTGGTGTAACTGAGTCAGGTTTGTAGGCCTCCTTGCTCGCACACGCTTTTTCAGATCTGCCCACAAATGTTCTATATGATTGAGATCAGGGCTTTGTGATGGCCACTCCAATACCTTGACCTTATTGTCCTTAGGCCATTTTGCCACAACTGTGGAAGTATGCTTGGGGTCATTGTCCCTGTGGAAGACTCATTTGCGACCAAGCTTTAACTTCCTGACTGATGTCTTGAGATGTTGGTTCAATATATCCACATACATTTCCTGCCTCATGATGCCATCTATTTTGTGAAGTGCACCAGTCCCTCCTGCAGCAAAGCACCCCCACAACATGATGCTGCTACCCCCGTGCTTCACGGTTGGTATGGTGTTTTTCGGGCTTTCAAGCCTCCTCCGGCTGGTGCGTTTGCACACACACAACTGGCTGTTTGACCTGTCTGTAAACAGCTTGTACTGTCGCTTTGTCTATAAAAAAATTATCTTATCTGTATGCAATTGAACAAGTCACAGGAATCACGTGATGTTTCGTCATCATCGTTGTTGACATGGGCAGATTACTTGAAAATTGTACTCGCCCAATCCGTAAGCCTTCTAATACATTCATAATAAATGTAATGTACAAATGTAACATAGATGTCACAAGGGGGCAGTGGAGTGGTTTCTCTTAGTTAGACAATCTTGTCCAAAAGTAAACCTTCCACAGACAAATGCCTGGATAAATAGATTCAGTTTTTCCCAAATATAGCAACACTTTTTTGTCAACCAACCAATCTCTAACAGAATGCAATTCCTTACTCGAGGTCTCCTCTATATAAGCAGTACCCTTCCCTGATAGGGCTGAGTCATCAGCATAAAGCATGAGTTTGCACTTTATTGCAGATGGCATATCATTGACATACAGTATATAAGGAATAAGAGTGTCCCTAAGATTGATCCATGCGGTACGCCACAGGATATTTATTATAACATCAATAACATTACATCCTTGTGTTCTGTTAGTCAGGTAAGACCTAAACCAATCCATTGCTATATCATTTAGACCTATGCATTTCAGTTTCATCAGAAGAATGTCATTGTCCAGTGTCAAACGCTTTTTGCAAGTCTAATATGACCATACCTGTATAGTTCCCCTTCTCACTTTCCTGCTTGATGTGCTCAAAAGGGTGTATAATGTAAGTATCAGTCTCCGTAGTTTATGCATGAGAAGGTATACTTAAAGTTGATAAAACGCTAATCTCAGTCTCAACAACTTTAGATAAGGTGCTGAGGAGTGACACAGGCCTGTAGGAGGAGGATACAGTCTTTGTAGAGGAAAAGATGAACACCTGGGATTTCATCTTCCTGGAGAACAACAATAAGAAAACAATGCATGTTAACTTTAATGGGTAACATCAACCTATATCCAATTTAGCTGCTTTTTGCAATGCTAGTATTTACACACTAGCATTGCTGGGAATAAGCTTGAAAAAAACTGAATAGTCCACCTTGAAATGACATCAAATACAATTTCAATTTAATCTGTCGATTTTCGTTAGGCTTGGTCCTTTTGCAGGGGGGAAATTTGAGATTAAAAAATAGATCTACTAGATTGTGTAATTAAACAGCATTTCCAAACGTTGGTCTGTTGTAGACCCATGCAGTACCTCAGCAAGGTCAGTTCCTATTTGCTTACCTCATGTCAAAATACAATACCCCAACAAGTTATTTTTTCCAGGTATTGTGCACGTGTGGGACTTTTATTTTGACACGAGGTAAATGGAGAGGAGTTGGGTCTACAACAGACACCCGTTTGGAAAGTCTTTAATTTATTTTCTATAACAATTTTTTCTTTCTTCGAGTAAATTGAAATTGAATTGTATTTTACTTCTGGCTTCCGTAGGACATTATTTTTTTGTATGCTATTTCCTATCAACGCTAGTGTAAATACTAGTGTTGCTAAATGCAGCAAGGTCCAATAGTATAAAGAGCTTGACATCAACTAAACTACTGTGTGCTCAGACTGTCAAAGATCAGCATTTCCAATGGTTGTGATTCACAATTATTGAGATTAATGTACCAGCAGCCAAAGAACAACCTACTCACTTGACTTGGCTAGAATGTGACTCCTAGTCTTTGACGTTACCACATTACAGTAGCTAACTGTAAATTCAAATGTCATGATTTAGTATGGAGTGGAACTTTGCTTTCCTACAGGATGCTTGCTTACTTTATAAAACAAAACAAAATCCCTTTATATATATATATTTTTTTTTTAATTAAACAGTAACATGCAAAACACATAAACAGAACAGCCAGAGGGATTCCACAAAGAAATAGAAAGAAAAAAATAATAATACAAATCCACATTATATCAATTCAAATACAGACATGTAGTGAATCATTTTTTGGGACATTTTTTTGTATACGTTTTAATGATTCTAAATAGTTTTCTAAATCAGATAAAAAATAAAGGGACCTTTTCTTCATAAATGTTGATTTGTGTATCCTAATGAAATAAAGAGATTTGACGTACTCAAGTTCAATTGTAGAATCAGTGTAGTAAAATAATGTCAAACTTAGATTTGATTTTCTTTTGCCAAGATATAGTTTTACATCAGTCCAGAACACTTCAATATGTAAACAATGACAGAATAAGTGTTCAATAGATTCAGTTTCTCGTTCAGAAAAACTGCATTCACTGGTAACTTCAGCTTTATATTTAGAAATCAAGCTATTACACAGATAGAATATATGGGTAGTCTTAAAGGAGATCTTCTTTCCTTTATTGGTCACCATAAATGTGTGTGGAGTGAGCCAAGCACAGCATCAGTTTACATCAAACGATAATGGGTGGGAATAGACTTCCTGAAGAAAATATTCCTTAAACGATTGTTGAATTTCTTATCTAGTAAACCCATGCCATTCACCTGGATATTGCTTACAATAGGAGATATTCCAAAATATGCATTATTCTGAAGTAAAGATTTTATCCCACTAGGTATAGCTTTTATAACAGTGTCATATTTCGTGCTTGAAACCTCAAAGTTGTATCTTTCCATAAATTCTCTCAGCGTAAAAAGATTCCCACTAATACTAACTGATTGGCTGACAAGGACATTGTTTTTCGAGAACCAGTTACGGTAAAATAACATCTTGTTTCTATGTAATATCGTCCCATTATTCTATATCAAACATTGGAGGTAAAAAGTTGTTTATTAAACAGCAAAGCCCAGCATATTAAAGCCTGCTTGTCAAAAGCCGATAATTTCACAGGAAGTTAACCCACAATATAGGGACACTGTATTAAAAAATTAAGCCCTACGAGCTTCTGAAGAACAAAATGTATAATATTCCATTCAAGCAAGATAATTAAGGCTATAATTTTGTATTCGTTATTTAGGAGTGGGATTGGACGCCAATTATCAATATTTAAGAGATCCTTGTGTGGTTTAGGCACAAGAGTAATAACCCCTTGCTTCAGAGAGGCAGGTAGTTTGCCCTTCTTTTTAGCCTCCTTAAAGGTTTCAAGTACAAATTGTGCTATTTCTTCAGAGGTTTTTGTCAAATTCAGAGGTTAATCCATCACATCCTGGAGATTTGTTATTTTTTAATTGAGCAGCTGTCACAGCCGTGAAAGAACTGGACCGAGGTGTAGCGTGGTAAGCGTACATTTATTTTAAACTATTTAAGATAAATGTCGCCATGAAACCGACCATGAAGCTCAACAGGGCTAAATGCCCCAAACAAAGTTAACTACCCACAATCACAGGGGGGCAAAAGGGCTGCCTAAGTATGGTTCCCAATCAGAGACAACGATAGACAGCTGTCCCTGATTGAGAACCATACCCGGCCAAAACAAACAAATACAAAACATAGAAAATAGAACATAGAATGCCCACCCCACATCACACCCTGACCTAACCAAATAGAGAATTTAATTCTTCACCAACCAGTTAACATTCTCTATAGAATCAAGGCAATCCTTAGAGTCACTAAAATTGTTATCTAAGGAGTAAAGATTCTCATAAAACTTAGTGTTAAAGTCTGATTACAACTCTCCATTCTCAGTGGTAAAAAAGTATCTACTGTTCTTTTCGCCTTTTTCAAACCATTGTTTTCTGGATCTTATGAAGGATCCTCTAGCCTTTTCCTCATAAAATGTATCTAGTTGATTCTGTGAATCCTTCAATTTAGCTTTCTCATTAAGATCAAGATGCCCAATCTCTGTGATATCCGCAACTGTCTTAGAGAGTTCAGCTACCTCACATTTCCTTCTTAAAGCAAGCCGTTTTCTACAAGTAATACAGGCTGAGCGGATTTGAAATTTCAGCAGTTCCCAATATTTCCCATATTCTGCATTAGATGTAGATAGATTCCAGTAAACAGAAATTAGATTCTTAATGGCATTTTCTAAATCATCATGCAATAACAATGAGTTGTTTAATTTTCAATAACCACCAGAGTATTTTTTTATCATCATTACTGCACATTCTGAAAGTCAGCCATATGACTTTATGATCCGTTAGGACTGCAGGCAGTATTTTGTACCTCTACAGTGTAGGGCTCAAGACTAGAGGTTATCACCTACAAGTCAATTCTTGATTGTAGTGAACAATCTCTATTACTCCATGTGTATTGTTTCTCTCCAGTGTTTTTAACTCTCCATATGTCAATTAAGTCCAGGCTTTGGCAATCAATATGTAAATAGGTAATAGTCACTTGTACACACACACACACACACACACACACACACACACACACACACACACACACACACACACACACACACACACACACACACACACACACACACACACACACACACACACACACACACACACACACACACATCAATTCTTCTTTGATGATTGTTGAAGGCCAGCTAAATTAACCTCAAGTTTCACGGCGCCACCTAGTGAGATTATTTAATTCATTGCACTTGGAAATTCACCATATTTTTGCAACATAGAATAACTTTATATTTTATAAGAGCACTGTATTCACAGTAAATGTGTAGTTTTCATTTCAAGAAGCCACTGTTACAAAACCGCCATGAAAAAGCCAGACTACGGTTTTCAACTGCACATGGGGACAAAGATCGTACTTTTTGGAGAAATGTCCTCTGGTCTTATGAAACAAAAATAGAACTGTTTGGCCATTATGACCATTGTTATATTTGGAGGAAAAAAGGGGAGGCTTGCAAGCCAAAAACCACCAGCCCAACCATGAATCACGGGGGTGGGAGCATCATGTTGTGTGTGTGCTTTGCTGCAGGAGGGACTGGTGCACTTCACAAAATAGAATGCATCATGAGGCAGGAAAATTATGTGGATATATTGAAGCAACATCTCAAGACATCAGTCAGGAAGTTAAAGCTTGGTCGCAAATGGATCTTCCACATGGAAAATGACCTCAAGCATATGTCCAAAGTTGTGGCAAAATGGCTTTCAGGACATCAAAGTCAAGGTATTGGAGTGGCCATCACAAAGCCCTGACCTCAATCCTATAGAAAATGTGTGAGCAGATCTGAAAAAGCATGTGTGAGGAAGGAGGCCTACAAACCTGACTTAGTTATATCAGCTCTGTCAGGAGGAATGGGCCAAAATTCACCCAGCTTATTGTGGGACGCTTGTGGAAGGCTACCCGAAATGTTTGACCCAAGTTAAACAATTTAAAGGAAATGCTACCACATACTAATTGAGTGCATGTAAACTTCTGACCCACTGGGAATGTGATGAAATAAATAAAGGCTTAAATAAAGAATTCTCTCTACTATTATTCTGACATTACACATTCTTAAAATAAAGTGGTGATCCTAACTGACCTAAGACAGGTCATTTTTACTCTGACTAAATGTCAGGAATTGTGAAACACTGAGTTTACATGTATTTTGCTAAGGTGTATGTAAACTTCCGACTTCAACTGTAGGTTGGGAAGGAGTTAGGCAAAAAAATAAATGAAGTGGAACATATTAAGAGTAAATATGGAATGCTACAGAAGGAATTTGAACATGATGAGAATGAGGGTAAATTAACTGCAGTGGCAGGTGCACTGAAGCTAAGTTTGATCCTCATACCAATAGTGATAAAGGTGATTTTTGGCCCAGTGGGAGTGAGATATTTGAAAAGAATGGACCCTTGCCTACTGGCTTATCCATATGTGTTGTCAGGTTGGGTGGAGAAGAGATTGGGGAATGTTGGGTCGGTAAAAGTAACTCCAAGTGGAGTTGTGTTGATTTTCTGTGTTTCTGTCATCCAGAGGGAGCATGTGCTTTGACCACGTGACTGGGGACAAGAACTGTGACTTGCTTTCCTCTCTGGAGCAGGGCGCTGTTGAATGGAGTGATAACTGGAGTGGCGTTAAGTGTTGAGGATGGTCAACTGAAGTTGAAGATTCCCGGTGTCTGTGACCTCCGTCGTTCGGTGCAACACAGACCTGCTGAAGAGCTTGGTGAATCAGATAAGACACTGTCTGCACTACTGAGTTTTGATGCAGAGTCTTGTTAGAATGATGAAGTCAAGTTAGAATGTGTCAATTTTCCCATGAGAGCTTTTGTTCCGAACCCATTATGGTGTTTTAGGTGTCAAGCATATGGTCATGTGGCAGCAATGTGTGGGAGGGAGATTCCTTGATGTGAGAAGCATGCAGGAGGACATGATACAAAGGAATGTGTAGTATCCGTGGAAAAAGTTGTGTGTGTAAACTGTAGGGGTACCCATGGTGCTGGAGATCAGAGGTGTCCGGTGAGAGAAAGGCAGGCGGTATTATATGCTGAAGAGAGCCCCAGGACAGCAACACAATTAGACCCAACCAAATCATGAGAAAACAAAAAGATAATTACTTGACACATTGGAAAGAATTAACAAGAAGAACAGAGCAAACTAGAATGCTATTTGACCAAAACAGAGAGTACACAGTGGCAGAATACCTGACCACTGTGACTGACCCAAACTTAAGGAAAGTGACTACGTACAGACTCAGTGAGCATAGCCTTGCTATTGAGAAAAGCCACCGTAGGCAAATCTGGCTCTCAAAAGAGTCAGGCTATGTGCACACTGCCCACAAAATGAGGTGGAAACTGAGATGCATTTCCTAACCTAATGCCAAATGTACGACCATATTAGAGACACATATTTCCCTCAGATTACTATATGAGCAGCTAACCGATCGCTGCAGCTGTACATAACCTATTGGTAAATAGCCCACCCATTTTCACCTACCTCATCCCCACAGTTTTTATTTATTTAATTTTCTGCTCTTTTGCACACCAATATCTCTACCTGTACATGATCATTTATCACTCCAGTGTTAATCTGCAATATTGTAATTATTTGCCTACCTCCTCATGCCTTTTGCACACATTGTATATAGACTCCCCTTTTTTTCTACTGTGTTATTGACTTGTTAATTGTTTACTCCATGTGTAACTCTGTGTTGTCTGTTCACACTGCTATGCTTTATCTTGGCCAGGTCGCAGTTGCAAATGAGAACTTGTTCTCAACTAGCCTACCTGGTTAAATAAAGGTGAAATAAAATAAAAAATAAAATTACACAGAGCCACAAAGAATTCGAAAACAATCCCGATTTTGATAAACAACCATATCTACTGGGTGAAATACCACAGTGTGCCATCACAGCAGCACGATTTGTGACCTGTTGCCACAAGAAACGGGCAACCTGTGTAGATCAAACAGTATTGTAAATACAACCCATATGTATGTTTATTTATTTTCCCCTTTGTACTTTAATAATTTGCACATCGTTACAACACGGTATATATACATAGTATAGCATTTGTAATGTCTGTATCCTTTTGGAGTGTAATGTTTACTGTAAATTTTTATTGTTCATTTCAATATTGTATATTATCTACTTCACTTGCTTTGGCAATGTTAACATCTGTTTCCCATGCCAATAAAGCCCCTTGAATTGAATTGAGTAGTCGAGGATGATGGGTCCAAAGAGAATCCCTGTGAGTAGGCCAAGGCCAATAGAAAGTGATAGGAATTACGTGTGGTTCAATAAGTATATATATTTTTTACATTCATGGCCATGGTTGTCAACTGTACCTCAGGAAGTTTAGGATGTTTATCACAGAGGATAGATATTGTGGTGGCAGCTGCAGAGAAGTACTTGGGTGTATGAGATTTTACTGCAGAAGAGTTACAAGGTGTTTTGAACATCCTCTCAGGCTGCTGGACTGGTGTAGCATCAGATAGAGCCAAATTAGTGGAATAATGGTGAGGTTTGGCTGTAGGGTAAATTGGTAGGGATTTTTTTCCCCCGCAAAGTGTAATAAAATCATAATGCAGAATAGTAGGTTGATACAATAGGTGGCGTCTTGCACCTACAACATCTGTTTCCGGACCGTCATAATACAGAAGAATATTATTATTATTATTATTATTATCCCATCTTCAACCTACATTTTAGTGCGGAAGTGGATGCGCGGGAAAGGAACAAACGTGAAAATGGCTACTCCGAAAACTGTTCCTAAAGATGCACAGGTAGGAGTAAACCACCTAGTTACAATTTGTGAAATGTCATAGTCTCAATCATTCACAGTAATGATGAGTGTTTAGTTAACTATCTATTGTGGCTTTGTCTTACGTTTTTAAGTAGATTCTTGCAGGATTTTCAGCACATTATCTCGCTAGCTAATGTTAGCTAGGTGGCTAACATTAGGTAAGTTAACTAACGTTAGCTAAGTTACGGTAGCTTGCGAGCTAGGTAGCTAGACAGTTATTTATATTTTAGGTAGATAACGTTAGAACTAGAACATAAGGCTTTCTTTTTCAAAGTACATTTATGTAGGGTGCTGTTCAGAAATAACCCCATGTCATTCTATTTGGATGTATTTACATAATGCATCTACTTGCTTATTGTATTGGGAACAGTAACTTAACTAGCTATAGTAGCTAGTTAACGTTAGCCTGTTAGTTATCAGTACAAACTAACGTCAGCAGCTAGCATACTTTTTATTGTTGTATCTAGCTATTAACTAGTTTATTTATCTTTATTTCAACAAGGAAGTCATATTGAAATTAAAGTTTCTTTCACAATTGAGCCCTGCACAATACACAAACAAGCACATAAAACAGGTAGGTATAGATAAATATAGGCAGTTAACCCACTGTTCCTAGGCCGTCATTGAAAATAAGAATTTGTTCTTAACTGACTTGCCTAGTAAAATAAAGGTTAAATTAAATACACAATGTAACACATTAAGAACAAAAAGTAAATTAAAACCAACATATACTTTATTATAAAAATCCAGTCAGCTGTCTGAATTGCCCATGAGACTTCAAAGTTAATGTCTGCATTGACGAGTTGATGACACAGTATACTGCTTTTCTAGCTTCTTATCCTCTAATTCTTCCTTTGCAAAGGTTATGATTCAAATCCTCAAAGACATGGGGATAACAGAGTATGAGCCCAGAGTGATTAATCAAATGCTGGAATTTACCTACAGTGAGTATACATTCAACTCTCCCTTGTTTGTTATGGTCTGTGTGCAATATTACATATTAGCAGCTACAAGACAAACATTAATGTACCAAAACAATAGTGCTGAGCGATTAGTGCTTTTTGTGGTCGTTTCGGTGGATTTCAGAGTAAATACATTTAGTGTGTAAAAAAATTATGTGGGTTGAATGCTGTAATGACACAGAATAAAACAGTTAATAAAAGCAATGACTATGATGGTTGTGATTGATTGCCCATTACTACTTATCAGTTATTAACCATCATTTATTCACATGAGTTTACTTTAAATAAACAACTGAAATATTTTTAAAAATGTGTTTTAGGCTTATATGATGACTTTATTTCATATCTCTATAGAGCTGCTGTCTGACGAAATGACTTAGTAGTTTTTGAAAGTAAATAAGGCATATTTATATGACTGCTGAATACCAACTATTATTCTAATATAATGTTTTTTCAGGTAGAGAAGATGCCTCACGAAGCAAGTGCTCTATCCATCTCGATCGCTCGTTTTTCTATCTCTTCTCTCCGTCTCAGACCAGACAAGTAGGCGTGCAATGGATTATGGTCATTGTAGTTCATTACCACGATTTCTGGGCTAAGCTATTTATAATATTGGCCTGTTGGAAATTACAACTCTGTACTACATCGCACAGATCGGACTTGACCTGATTCATCTCTAGAAAAACTACACGTTCCGCTCACAAAAAAAATTAAGAACGAAATGGACTTTAAATAATTGAACAGACGTCGGTCAATACATTTTTAAAACCCCAAAATAACCAAAATGTTGGTTGATCACTGAGCACTACAAGAAAATAAAGTAATTTGATTTTACAGGATATGTGACAACTATTATCGAGGATGCCAAAATCTATGCAACACATGCTAAGAAGAACAATGTGGATGCTGACGATATAAGACTGGCGATCCAGAGTCGCATGGACCAGTCCTTCACCTCCCCACCACCACGAGATGTAAGATTGAGTAGCAGTGTCAAGGCCGACATCATTATTTGCCTATTCAGGTGTTCATATATGATCAAGACTAACTCCTGACTATGTTGACTTTGTGTAGTTCCTGCTGGAGGTAGCTAGGCAGAAGAACCAGACCCCGCTGCCTTTGATTAAGCCATACACTGGGCCCCGCCTGCCCCCAGACCGTTACTGTCTAACAGCTCCTAACTACAGGCTCAAATCCATACAGAAAAAGGTAACCTCATGATCTGCTCTGCACTTGCAATTCATCTTTATTGTATACCATTCTGTTCTATTTTGTGAATCTTTCTGATTGTTCCTCTCCTGTGCAGATGTCCTCATCCGCGGGGAGAATTACAGTGCCTCGTCTCAGTGTAGCAGCTGTATCCAGCAGGTCCAGCACACCTACCTTTGGTGAGGGACCCTTTAGTGCATTAACTTTTCAGTTATATCTCTTCATTGTATTACATATTTTTCGAACACATTTTCCCAAGCACCTACATTTGACATTGGGATTTGGGTTGGCCTTTTGGTGTGCAGCCCTGTTGCTACCATATCTGATGTGTTTTCTGTTTCATTACAAAAACATTGACTCCTTTCTTCTTGCATGTTTCCAGGCACTCCCTCAGTTCAGTCAGTCACTACCAAAGTGGGGACGCCAATGTCTCTGTCGGGGCAGCGCTTCACCGTTCAGATCCCATCCTCACAGACTGTAGCCTCCAAGTCCTGTAAGAGACTATCCTTCATTTCACACTGCTAACATGTTTCAGACTGCTGGTGAACGAGTCTACTGTAGTCCTGTTAAGTTTATACTATGTACACTGGACAGAAATATCAATGCAACAATTTATGATTTTACTGAGTTAGTTAATATAAGGAAATCGGTTAATTGAAATACAATCATTAGGCCCAAATCTACGGTTTTCACAATACTGAGAATACAGATAACTTAAGTAGGGGTGTGGATCAGAAAACCAGTCAGTATCTGGTGTGACCACCATTTGCCTCATGCAGCGTGACACATCTCCTTTGCATCGAGTTGATTATGCTGATTGTAGCCTGTGGAATTTTGGCCCACTTCTCTTCAATGGCTATGCGAAGTTTGTGTATATTGGTGAGAACTGGAACATGCTGTCGATCCAGAGCATCCCAAACATGCTCAATTGATACATGTCTGGTGAGTGTACAGGCCATGGAAGAACTGGGACATTTTCAGCTTCCAGGAATTGTGTACAGGTCCTTGTACGGTCACATGTCTCATTATAATGCTGAAACATGAGGTGATGGCGTCGGATGAATGGCACGACAATGGGCCTCAGGATCTCGTCACAGTATGTCTGTGCATTTAAATTGCCATTGATAAAATGCAACAGTGTTTGTTGTCCGTAGCTAATGCCTGGCCACACCATAACCCCACCGGCACCCTGTTCACAACGTTGACATCAGCAAACCGCTCGTTCACGTGGTGTCATACACTCTGTCTGCCATCTGCCCGGTACATGTGAAACTGGGATTCATCCATGAAGAGTACACTTTTCCAGCATACCAGTGGCCATTGAAGGTGAGCATTTGCCCACTGAAGTCAGTTATGTCAAAGTGCAGTCAGGTCAAGACCCTAGTGAGGACACAGAGCACGCAAGTGAGCTTCCCCGAGACGGTTTCTGACAGTTTGTGCCGACATTTTTCAGTTTCATCAGCTGTCCGGGTGGCTGGTCTCAGACGATCCCGCAGGTGAAGAAGCCGGATGTGGAGGTCCTGGGCTGGCTTTGTTACGTGTGGTCTGCGGTTGTGACATAGGTTGGACGTACTGCCAAATTCTCAAAAATTATGTTGGAGGTGGCTTATAGTAGAGAAATGAACACTAAATTCTCCGGCAACAGCTCTGGTGGATATTCCTGCAGTCAGCACGCCAATTGCACGCTCCCTCAACTTGAGAAATCGGTGGCATTGTTGACACCACTGCACATTTTAGTGGCCTTTTATTGTCCCCAGCACAAGGTGCACCTGTGTAATGATCATGCTGTTTAATCAGCTTCTTGATATGCCACACCTGTCAGGTGGATTATCTTGGCAAAGGAGAAATGCTCACTAACAGGGATTTCAACAAATTTGTGCACCTATTAAATTTGTGCATCTATTATTTGAGCTCATTAAACATGGGACTAACACTTTTTAAATGTTACATTTTTGTTCAGCCTGAATTTAGAGATTGTGTCACTGGCCTACACACAAGACACCATAATGTCCAAATGGAATTATGCATTTAGACATTTTTACAAATTGATTAAAAATGAAAAGCTGAAATGTCAGTAAGTATTCAACTCCATTGTTATGGCAAGCCTGAAGTTCAGGATTGCAAATTTGCTTAACAAGTCATAAGTTGCATGGACCGATTTTTGAATGACTACCTCATCGCTTTAACCCACACACTCTAAGGTCCTTCAGTCGAACAGTGAATTTCAAACACCGATTCAACCACAAAGACCAGGGAGATTTTCCAATGCTTTGCAAAGAGGGGCACCTATTGGTCGATTGGTTAACAATTTTAAAAAGCAGACATTTAATATCCCTTTTGACCGAAGTTATTAATTACACTTTGGATGTTGAATCAATACACCCAGTCACTACAAAGATACAGTTGTCCTTACTAACTCTGTTGCCGAAGAGGAAGGAAACCGATCGGGGATTTCACTGTGAGGCCAATGGTGACTTTAAAAACAGTTGCAGGGTTTAATGGCTGTGATAGGAGAACTGATGATGGATCGACATTGTAGTTACTCCACAATACTAACCTAAATGACAGAGTGAAAATAAGGAAGCCTGTACAGAATAAAAATATTACACAACTTGCATCCTGTTTGCAATAAGGCACTAAATGTGGCAAGGATATGTACTTGGCAAAGACTAGGGAGTTTAATTTTTTTTATTTTTAGGATAAAAATAAAGGAGAACCTGGTTGTCTGCTTTCCAACATACTGGGAGAGATTCCGTTTTCAGCAGGACAGTAACCTAAAACACAAGGCCAAATCTACACTGGAGTTGCTTACCAAAACTACATTGAATGTTCATGAGTGGCTCAGTTAGTTTTGATTGAAATTGGCTTGAAAATCTCTGGCAAGACTTAAATGGCTGACCAACAACCGACTTCATAGAGATTAATAAAAAATGATTTGCAAATATTGTACAATCCAGGTGTGCAAAGTTCAATAATTTATTTTTCACATGTGCCGAATACAAGTGTAGCCTTACCATGAAATGCTTACTTAGAAGTCCTATATTTACCAAATAAATTATAAAAAGTAACAACAATAACGAGGCTATATACAGGGGTACTGGTACAGAGTCAGTGTGCGGGGGTACAGGTTAGTTGAGGTCATTTTGTACATGTAGGTAGGGGTGACGTGACTATGCATAGATGGTAAACAGCGAGTAGCAGCAGTGTACAAAACAAATGGGTGGGGTCAATATAATAGTCCGGTGGCCATTTGAATTAATTGTTAAACAGTCTTATGGCTTGGGGGTAGAAGCTGTTGAGGAGCCTTTTGGTCTTAGATTTGGTGCTCTGTAACCGCTTGTTATGTGTTAGCAGAGAGAAGAGTCTATGACTGGATGGGCGTTCCTCTGACACCGCCTATTTACATAGGTCCTGGATTGCAGGAAGGTTAACCCCAATGATGTACTGGGCTGTACGCACTACCCTTTGTAGATCCTTACGGTCAGATGCTGAGCAGTTGCCATACCAGGCGGTGATGCAACCGGTCAGGATGCTCTCGATGGTGCAGCTGTAGAACCTTTTGAGGAGATGGGGACCCATGAAAAAACAATTCAGTCTCCTGAGGAGGAATAGGTTTTGTTGTACCCTCTTCACGACTGTCTTGGTGTGTTGGGACTATGTTAGATTGTTGTTGATGTCGACAACAGGGAACTTGAAACTCTCAAACCTCTCCACTACATCCCTGTTGATGTTAATGGGAGCCTGTTTGGCCTGCCTTTTCCTGTAGTCCACGATCAACTCCTTTGTCTTGCTCGCATTGAGGGAGAGGTTGTTGTACGCTGACTTCCTCCCTAAAGGCCGCCTCGTTGTTGGTGATCAGGCCTACCACTGTCGTCAGCTAACTTAATGATGGTGTTAGAGTTGTTTGACCACGCAGTCGTGGGTAAACCGGGAGTACAGGAGGGGACAAAGTACACACCCCTGAGTGGCCCCAGTGTTGAGGATCAGCGTGGCAGATGTGTTGTTGCCTTCCCTTACCACCTGGGGGTGGCTCATCAGGAAGTCCAGAATCCAGATGCAGAGGGAGGTGTTTAGTCCCAGGGTCCTTAGCTTAGTGATGAGCTTCGTGGGCACTTTTGTGTTGAATGCTTAGCTGTAGTCACTGAACAGCATTCTCACATAGGTGTTCCTTTTGTCCAGGTGGGAAAATGCAGTTTGGAGTGTGATTGAGATTGCATCATCTGTGGATGTGTTGGGGCGGTATGCGAATTGGAGTGGGTCTAGGGTATCCGGGATGATGCTGTTGTGAGCCATGACCAGCATTTCAAAGCACTTCATGGTTACCGACATGAGTGCCAGGTGGCAGTAATCATTTAGGCAGGTTTCCTTCGCTTCCTTGGGCACAGGGACTATTGTGGTCGTCTTGAAACATGTAGGTATTACAGACTTAGTCAGGGAGAGGTTGAAAATGTCAGTGAAGACACTTGCCAGTTGGTCTGCACACGCTTTGAGTACACGTCCTGGTAATCCATCTGGCCCCGCGGCTTTGTGAATGTTGACCTGTTTAAAGGTCTTTCTCACATCTGCTTCTGAAAGCGTGATCACACAGTCATCCAGAACAGCTGGTGCTCTCGTGCATGCTTCATTCTTGCTTGCCTCGAGCATGAAAGGCATTTAGCTCGTCTGATAGGCTCGTGTCAGGGTTTTCTTTTGTAGTCCATAATAGTTTAAGCCCTGCCACATCCAACGAGTGTCAAAGCCGGTGTAGTAGGAGTCAATCTTAATCCTGTTGTTCTAGAACGATTCAAAGTTGTAATCGCTACTAAATGTGATTCTAACATCTATTCACTCAGAGGTGTGAATACTTATGTAAATGAGATATTTCTGTGTTTCATTTTCATTACATTTGCTAAAATTTCTAAACATGTGTTTTACTTTTTCATGATGGGGTATTGTGTGTAGATGGGTTACTAATCATCCATTTAATCCATTTTTAATTTGGCTGTAACTAGGGTTGCACATTTTGGGGAATATTCAGTCATGGAAACTTTCCATGGGAATTAATATTAATACCATTTAAATGTAGATGTTTTTTCCCATTGGATATATTTACCATATCATATGGTGACAGAAACATTGACCTTTTACATTATCATAAGTAGACATAATTGCAAATGATTAAATCCTTCCAATAGAAAAAAACTAAACAATTTAGTTACAAATTTAACTTTAATTAAATGAGTTGACTCTTCACATGGGATGATTTCACTGAACAACAAAAGAAAAAGAATATTGAATTATCCCCAATGATCCATCGCATCTCCCAAAAACGTTTTCAACATACATCTGTAAAATGATAGCCTAGAAACTAAAGCTTTGGTTGTCTTCCCCTCAGGCTTCCATGTCTTCTCCATGGATGACCTCAATGTCCACCTCTTGAACATCAGACTCTGAGGCCTCATCTTCACTGTCACTTTCCAACCTTGTTGAGGATGGCTCGTTGTCAGGCTCAAAAAGCCTCAAATTTGCCCGGATGGCCACCAATTTTTCATCCCTGGTCATTCCGTTGCGTGCTTTGGTGTGTGTGTTCCCATACAAGGACCAGTTGCTCTCTGAGGCAGCTTAATGTTGGTGGGATTTGGAAAATGGAGGCAACAGGGAAAGAGCCTCAGATCCACATAGTCTCTTCCATCAGGTGGCTGATGAGATGTTGCCATGACTGCCATTTTGCATTTCTATCCCAAAGCCCTTGCTTGGAAGTGTACTTTGCAGACTGCCAAGAACCTTGCCCTCATCCAAGCCAAGGTGGCGAGACACGGTAGTGATGATACCACAGGCCTTGTTGATCTCTACACCAGACAGGATGCTCTTGCCAGCATACTTGGGGTCCAACGTGTATGGGCTTCAGGCAGAAGTCTTCATGCTTTTTGATGTATTTCAGAACTGCAGTTTCCTCTGCTTGGAGCAACAGTGAAGTGGGCAGGGCAGTATGGATTTCTTCTCTTACATCTGCAAGCAGAGTCTGAACATCAGACAGGATGGCATTGCCTCCCTCAATCCGTGCAATGGCTACTGCTATAGGTTTCGGGAGTTTCAGGCTGCTTACCACTCTCTCCCAAAATACATAATCCAGGAGGATCCTCTTGATGGGGCTGTCAATATCGGCAGACTGCGGTATGGACACTTCTCTGAGAGACTTCTTCCCCTCCAGGAGTCTGTCAAACGTGACAACACCAACCCCACGGGTGTTGCTGGGCAGCTACAGTGTGGTGCTTTTATTCTTCTTACTTTGCTTGGTGAGGTAGATTGCTGCTATAACTTGATGAGCCTTCACATACCTAACCATTTCCTTGGCTCTCTTGTAGAGTGTATCCATTGTTTTCAGTGCCATGATGTTCTTGAGGAGCAGATTCAATGCATGAGCAGCACAGCCAATGGGTGTAATGTGAGGGTAGGACTCCTCCACTTTAGACCAAGCAGCCTTCATGTTTGCAGCATTGTCTGTCACCAGTGCAAATACCTTCTGTGGTCCAAGGTCATTGATGACTGCCTTCAGCTCATCTGCAATGTAGAGATCAGTGTGTCTGTTGTCCCTTGTGTCTGTGCTCTTGTAGAATACTGGTTGGGGGGTGGAGATTATGTAGTTAATTATTCCTTGCCCACGAATATTCGACCACCCATCAGAGATGATTGCAATACAGTCTGCTTTCTCTATGATTTGTTGGACCTTCACTTGAACTCTGCATCCAGCAAATGAGTAGATAAAGCATGTCTGGTTGGAGGGGTGTATGTTGGGGGAAGAACATTCAGAAATCTCTTCCAATACACATTGCCTGTGAGCATCAGAGGTGAACCAGTTGCATACACAGCTTGAGCAAGACATTCATCAGCATTTCTCTGCCTACGTTCCTCCATTGAGTCAAAAACTTCTGATTCCAGGAGGACCATGAGCTGTTATCGATACGGTGTCTGATTTATCATTTTCACCTAGAGTAACTTGTCAGAGGTTGCTTGTCGTGGGCGCTGAGGGAACTTTATGCACTTGGCCAGATGATTCTGCATCTTTGTTGCATTCTTTACATATGATTTGGCACAGTATTTGCAATTGTACAAGCTTTTCCTTCTACATTAGCTGCAGTGAAATGTCTCCACAAATCAGATAGTGCCCATGGCATTTTCCTGTAAAGATTAGAAAAAAATGAGTAAAAAAACCCAAATACAATTCCATGTACAAGTAAATAGTTAAGCAGTTAACCTCATAGTCCGCCCCATCCCGCATGCGGTCGCGTTACTACAGCCTCAAGCTCATTACCATAACGCAACGTTAGCGATTTCTAAAAATCGCAAATGAAATGAAATAAATATGCCTGCTCTCAAGCTTATCCCTTTCTTAACAATCCTGTCGTCTCAGATTTTCAAAATATGCTTTAGAACCAGAGAAAATCAATAATTTGTGTAAGAGTGGTGATAGCTAGCTTAGCATTTAGCGTTAGCATTTAGCACGCAACATATTCACAAAAACCAGCAAAGGGATCAAATAAAATAATTTACCTTTGAAGAACTTCAGATGTTTCAATGAGGAGACTCTCAGTTACATAGCAGATGTCCAGTTTTTCCTGAAAGATTCTTGTGTAGGACACAACGTTCCGTTTTGTTACTATGCATTTGGCTACCGAAACTAACCGAAAATTCAGTCACCTACACGTCAAACTTTTTTCCGAATTAACTCCATAATATCGACTGAAACATGGAAAACGTTGTTTGAATCAATCCTCAAGGTGTTTTGTCATATATCTCTTCATTGAAATGCCGTCCCTGGAAGCCTGCATTCTTCTCTGATTCGGATGGAAAAATACTGGTAGCTGACTTTTGCGCACCAATTTCCACGCAGACACCGTGCGGGACACTTGGCAATTGTAGTCTCTTATGGTCAATCTTCCAATGATATGCCTACAAATACGTCACAATGCTGCAGACACCTTGGGGAAACGATAGAAAGTGTCCGTTCATTCCTGTCGCATTCACAGCCATATAAGGCGATCATGGAAAACGTAGCTTCAGAAATCCTGTTCATTTCCTGGGCGCTCAAACATCTTGGTTTTGCCTGAAGCTTTTGTTCAACAGCACTCAGTGAAAATCTTTGCAGTTCTGGAAACGTCAGTGTCTTCTTTCCAAAACTATCAATTCCAAGCATAGTCGAGCATCTTTTTGTGACAAAATATTGCGCTTAAAACGGGCACGTCTTTTTATCCAAAAATGAAATAATGCCCCTAGTGGACTAACAGGTTAAACAACTCATTTTGTAAGATACATGTTTCATTTTAAAACATTTATGGAAACAAGTGAATTAACACTCCTCACTTAGCAGGCTCAAGCAAGCTAAAACCCACATGGTAGCAAAAACTAACTAGCAGAAGTTGTTAACAAGTTAGAAATGATTTAAACACACTTTGCTGTAGGGTACTATTTACTAATTAACAAATAATGTATGTCATATAAAATAGATTTACCCCATCCAGTATTGTAATCAACTTACCAGAAAGCATGTAGTCCTTTGCTCAGACAGTGTAGTAGTGTGGGCTCGATAGCATCTCATTAGTGTGCAAGATCTTCAGAATCAGCTGTACATGTGATGGAAGAATGCACTGTACATGCGAGGGTTGCAATTCCATTGAATTGGGGATAGTTTAACCAAAATATGCCACAAGACCTAGAATTGCCATGTGAATCCCACACAAAAAGGTTATAAGCTAACGTTTCTTTGAATTGAAGTAAAATTCCCCAAATTCCTGGGCTTAACTTCCCATGGAAAATTTCCGGAAAGTTTCCGACCCTTGGAATACTTCAATGGGAATGAATACTTTCTGAATGCACTGTACATCGTTAGAGTAATTCAGGTCTCTGAAGCTTCAATTCAGTAGTTTGTGGGGATTGTCTTAGCATTTATTCAGTGAATAAAATGTCAATTCAAAATGTTAATAATAAATCATTATTTTTGTCTTGTTTTCCGACAGCCACACCATCCACCCCAACGGTTCAAAACGTCCTAATCAATCCCTCCCTGATCGGCTCTAAGAACATCCTCATCACCACCAACATGGTGTCACAGAACTTGGCCAGTGAATCGCTGAAAAGGAAGCACGAAGATGATGACTATGATGCATTATGACCTCATGGATAAGTAGATAAAGCAGGGAGGAGTCGGCTAGATGAAAGCTGTGTGCTGTAAATATTGTAGAAGTTAGCTTTGAGGTTAGCCAGCCAGTTTACAATTCTCCCATCACATTGTGTAAAATGATTAACTGTCATGCCTGTTTGCCACATTTTTGTACATACAAATAAAGATATTTGTGACAAGAAGAGAATACATTTGTAATTTAGCAGACACTCTTATAAAGAGCGACTTATAGGAGCAATTGGGGTTAAGTGCCTTGATGAAAAGGGTACATTGACAGATTTGTTTCACTTAGTCTGCTCAGGGATTTAAACCAGCAACCTTTCAGTTATTGACCCAACACTCTTAACTGCTAGTCTGTCTGCCACCTCCAATAGCAAGTCTAGTCCATTATAATTGTTATAATGAGACTTAAAATGAAGAAAGCAAGAAGTGAGTGAATACAATAGGGGTTTTCCATTTGTTTGGGCATAGTTCAGATGTATTCCATTTAGTGGCCAATAGAGGGAGACTTCAGTCTATTGGCTCCCTAATCTGATTATACTTTTATTGGCAATTTACACTTGAATATCAAAGCAGTAGGCTGGTGCTCTTTAAAAAAATATATATAGTCCTGAGATGAACAGTAAGAAACGACTGTCTTGTCAAACCTTACCCAGCTACTAGGATACAACAATCATATTGCACATGAATAACTTGGACTTCAAACTGTCCAATAAATTATGCAGCGTTCTAAATGTTTTACACGATATGTTCTTTTACGATCAATGGTTTATCAAAACCTCTGATCCCAACGTTCATTTTACCCCATGACTACGGTCGCGGTCCCCTGCTCAGGCGTTGCATGCATCAACCATTGGTTGCTTGGCACGTCGACTGTCAGCGACTGACAGATTGCTATAACATGTGGTTAGCTGATACATAAAATACCTATCCAGGCGTTGTAAGATCTGGGAAGCGTCAGCAAAGCCTGGGCAGAAGAAGTGCACGTTATATAACCGCCCAGGCTCACTTTCTAATTGGCGCAGAAGCTGTCAGTCCAAACCATGCTCTCCAATGGACTACTTGCTTTCTGTCAAACACAGGCCGCCATGTTCTGTCCCCGGGGGCTTGTAGATTTCTTGGAGCGGAGTCTGCCACGCCGAGGAGTGCGTAAACAGTGTTCTGGGCTTCAAACTTCGCGCTGGGTTTATCCTAAAGAACTGAACTAATCGCTATGAGCCACCCGTCCTCTGCGGGCGGCGGGGGCGGAGGACTTGGTGCCGGGAAAGCAGGAGGAGGAAAGCACGGAGGTTCGGGAGGAGCTGCGGCCGCCGCAGCTGCAGTCGCCGCCGCGGCCGCCGGAGTAGGAGCTGTGGCCGGGTCTGTCTCGGCTCTACCTGCCGCTGTTGTTTCCTTGCCCTCAGCAGCACTACCTGGACAATCTGCTGAGCTTACAGCCTTGTTTGAGTGCCCGGTTTGTTTTGACTACGTTCTGCCACCGATTTTGCAATGCCAGGCCGGGCATCTAGTTTGCAACCAATGTCGTCAAAAGCTGAGTTGTTGTCCAACTTGTCGAGGCCCTCTTACCCCGAGTATCAGGAACTTGGCTATGGAAAAAGTTGCCTCTACTCTACCGTTTCCTTGTAAGGTAAGAAAATACAGAGATGCACGGAATCCGAAATACGCAGATATCTGATTTGAACTAGCTTGTACTTATTGCCAATTAAATAACTAGATTGACAGCTAAGAGAGCTCGTAGTGACTTTCACAAGTGTGTGTGTGTGCGAGTCCCTCGTGCGCTCCGGTAACTAGATCAAAACGAGTTCTGATGATACAAGGTCCAGGTCTGTAAATCTCCATACTGCGTCTTTCCCAGAAGATATCTTCCAGTGTATTGTACTTGGGCAACGTTACATTAAATTAGTCTAAAGCAAACAAAGTGTATTCGAATTGAAGTTTTGACGTTGATGCCACGCAGGGGTTACTATTGCATCTCTGCCTTTTTTTTAAATATTTTTTTTTTACTACTGGGAAGTAGCTAGTTATGATCTATACTGTGTTGTCGTCATGGTTAGTCACTTGCCATGTAATTGTCAGAGAAGACCAGAATTGAATGGACCACAACATTGAAGAATGCTGGCCTGGCAAAGAACAAGAAGCCCTTGTCTGAACTAACATTGTCAGATAAAGTATCTGTTGTTGACAAAAGGATGCCTTACTGTTTGATTTGAGAAGGGCTCTCCTCCCTCCCCGCTTTCAACTGATGACATGACGGGCTTTTGCCTGGTTCAAACTGGGACAGCGTAAAATAACTCAATGTCCCAGGGTCCTGGGGGTCTTGAATCCCTTTGGATTCCGACATTCAAAATGGAGCAGAGGAGGCTTAATGTGTACCATTAAATTGTCTCTCAATACTCTCATTCATGCTTCCTTGGATCCACTCAGTCAAGCCATCGCTTGACTTCATGGTAGTGTGAAACACAGAAACACATGTATTCCCTCTCTCTGTCAGCCAGGGCAGTAGCTCCTGCCTCTTAATGGTGCTGTGATTGCATTGTGGCTGCATTAAAGATGTATCAGCATTCTGTGGTGCTACAATCCTTTGAAAGGGGATCACTGCTTCATCTTCTCATTCTCTGGCTGAGGCTAAAGGCTGTCAGAGAGAAGCGCAGATAAAGAGACTAAGGTCAGTCATTTGGTATTTAATACCTGCCTGTATATCCATGTGTTTTCGTTGGGGTGCTAAGGCCTCTGCGAGACCCAGGCCTGCTGAGACGAACATTTGAAAGCTGTATGAAGCCCTGCCCTGCCATATCCTTCCTTGTCCTTCCCAGCCCTGCCTCAGTCATCAGCTGAACCATCTCCAGCCCTCATCTCTCAGTAGTACCAACAACACAGTACCCTTAAACGTCCTTGTCCTTCCCAGCCCTGCCTCAGTCGTCAGCTGAACCATCTTCAGCCCTCATCTCTCAGTAGTACCAACAACACAGTACCCTTAAACGTCCTTGTCCTTCCCAGCCCTGCCTCAGTCGTCAGCTGAACCATCTTCAGCCCTCATCTCTCAGTAGTACCAACAACACAGTACCCTTAAACTTCCTTGTCCTTCCCAGCCCTGCCTCAGTCGTCAGCCAAACCATCTTCAGCCCTCATCTCTCAGTAGTACCAACAACACAGTACCCTTAACCTTCTCTAACTTCCACTGAGGACAGGTATCACTATGACCGATAACAGCACAGCACTAAGCAGACCCTTGACCCAAACATGACAGCTCTTGTTCTTCCAGTAGTTTTTCCTTTGAATGTCTGTGTTTATCTTCTCTAAAGCCTCAGCCCACTGCTCCACTGCACATAGAGGTGTTATATGGTGGTTTTATGCATGCCCATTTCCTCAGGAGCAGCTCAATGTTTAGGCTACATCACTGATGGTCTTTCTGGACATCCTCCCTCTATTCAGAGAGCTCTGTTTTATGCAGCTACTTTTGATGTATTTTGGACTTTTCCCAACCAGGTCCTCTCCTGGTGTTTGTGTTGTAACGGTCTCAGCGTTGGCCTGCAACCATGTAATGGGATTAGATACGGATATGCTGAGCCCCAGGCCTGCCTGCCTCCCTGCCTGCATGGGCTGACAGTTTATTTCGGTAGGAGTCAGTCTATTCTGGACCGGTTCCTGTTTTTTTTGGTTGTTCACACACACACTGCCAACTGCCGGCACTCAACTGCCTTCCTGACGGTTTATTGTTGGCTACGAAAGCTGATTCTAACAGACGCTCGGGTGCGGACAGACAAACGCACACCTTTTTGGACCCCTCTAATCACACCCCATATCTGAGTCATTTAGAATGGCAGAGCCTCATTGCAGCAGATGGGGAACAACACACACAAACATCATTATACACACTAGGAGTCGCTTATGCATCATGATAGTAATGTCTCATATTCTCTCTTTCACACACACACACACACACACACACACACACACACACACACACACACACACACACACACACACACACACAGGTAGGCCTACTCACAAATCCTCTCACACACATTCCCTCCCACACACACTTACCTCCACTCCCCTCCACTCTCATAATGGAGATTTTAATGAGAAATTATCAACATTTCACACTTCAGCTGAGCTTAGAAGCAGATCAAAAGCCCATACACACACACTCTTGCTCATTCATTTTCTCTCTCTTATTAGCCAATCTCTTTCTCTCCCACACAAACTCATGCAAACATTGTTCCCCTCCTTTCTGAGGTGTGTTCCCTCCATAATATGGCTGAGGGAGTGAGGATGCCTAGCCTGCTGCCTCTGGCTAATTTCACAGTTTTGCTGATTGCAGGGTGACCCATGTGCCCTTGCAGCTTTTGGTGAAATCAGGCATTGGGCCATGTGAACAGACACACACACACCATGAGACAATTGTCTTAGCAGGAAAGATGCACTATTTCCTGTTTATCGAAGAAAACAAATTCCTCTTAGGGAATTTTGATTACTCATTTTCAGGAAAGGAGTTGACGACTGAATAAACACACTTGAATGGAGAGGAACTCGAACTTGGTTAATTCCACTCAGGATATTTGGCATTTCCACTCAATAAAAAACCTTAAGCTTAAAAAACTTGATTTCAGGGTGCAGGTGTTGTTGGGACATTCTCTCTTTAGGAGCAGTAAAACTGTTAGCAGGATGAGAATCGTCTTCCCCTTATTTCATGATTGGTTATCCCAATACAAGTACAGATTTTAATTGGATGTGTCAGGTCTGTATTGATGGACTATTTATGAAATGCTAACTATGTCTGGTCCTTCCACCCTAGAGCATCCCCCTTGCGGTTGCATGGCCTGTGGTGCTGTGCTGGCCTGGCGCGTCACTCCTGAGCATGTGATTCCTCACTTCAGTTCTGCCTCTATGGCCCCATGTTATTTTTAGAAGCAGGCTATGTGACATCTGCTTTGCATACTCCTCTGCCTCCGAGCTGAGACCTCTGCTGGGAGGGAGCAGGCAGTCTGTGTGTGTGTGTGAAGTGTGGTTAAAGTTGTGGCGTGGTTAGTCGATAAAGCAGGACGCCTGCTGAGACGTGTGTTAGAGAGAGAGCAGGGCTGATGTATGACAGATGGTAGTTTAGCTCAGTTCTGGTGTGGATGGAATGGCTGTTCATTTGGTGTGTTTTACAGTATTCGTGTGAGAGCTGCTTCCTTACTTTGGTTGTTTTTGTATTAGCAGTCTTGTTGGTTGCATACTTTTGCATGACCTTTTATTCATTCATTATTTGTTTTCATTTGTTTTGATGTCAAGTCAAGGGAGGTGTTAGGAAGTAGGACGGTGCAATATTTGTTGTGGTTGTTTTTCAGTGAATGTATCAACTGCTCTGTACAGCAACATGTCTGTAGTGCCGCTATCTCCTAAAGGGAAACTGAACTGCAGTGTTTATTTTTTAGACTATCAATTTAAAATGATAGACATCATTTGGAGATGAAATGGAATTGCCAATAAAATGTGAGTTTGTAATGCAGGGAGGATGTAGTAGATCCTGCGAGTCAGTATATCCGACCTCTACTAGCTATTACAGCTGATGTGATGTCTCACCATGGGGGTTTCTAATGGGGATTTGATTAAACCAGCATTAGCTGTCTGGATCGCACTACTGCAGTCTTGTTAAGTGTGTGATTTAATGAAGAGGATCGTGAGCAGACTCTGGGGCATTCTATCTCCTCAGCTCTCCTCTTCTTTCTCCTCGTCAGTCTTTCCCTGCATCTCCTCAGCTCTCCTCTCCTCTTCTTTCTCCTCGTGAGTCTTTCCCTGCATCTCCTCAGCTCTCCTCTCCTCTTTCTCCTCGTCAGTCTTTCCCTGCATCTCCTCAGCTCTCCTCTCCTCTTCTTTCTCCTCGTCAGTCTTTCCCTGCATCTCCTTAGCTCTCCTCTCCTCTTTCTCCTCGTCAGTCTTTCCCTGCATCTCCTCAGCTCTCCTCTCCTCTTTCTCCTCGTCAGTCTTTCCCTGCATCTCCTCAGCTCTCCTCTCCTCTTTCTCCTCGTCAGTCTTTCCCTGCATCTCCTCAGCTCTCCTCTCCTCTTTCTCCTCGTCAGTCTTTCCCTGCATCTCCTCAGCTCTCCTCTCCTCTCCTTATCTTTCTCCTCGTCAGTCTTTCCCTGCATCTCCTCAGCTCTCCTCTCTCCTCTTCTTTCTCCTCGTCAGTCTTTCCCTGCATCTCCTCAGCTCTCCTCTTCTTTCTCCTCGTCAGTCTTTCCCTGCATCTCCTCAGCTCTCCTCTCTCCTCTTCTCTCTCCTTGTCAGTCTTTCGCTGCATCTCCTCAGCTCTCCTCTCCCTCCTCGTCAGTCTTTCCCTGCATCTCCTCAGCTCTCCTCTCTCCTTCTTTCCCCTCCTCAGTCTTTCCCTGCATCTCCTCAGCTCTCCTCTCCTCTTCTTTCTCCTCGTCAGTCTTTCCCTGCATCTCCTCAGCTCTCCTTATCTTTCTCCTCGTCAGTCTTTCCCTGCATCTCCTCAGCTCTCCTCTCCTCTTCTTTCTCCTCGTCAGTCTTTCCCTGCATCTCCTCAGCTCTCCTCTCTCCTCTTCTCTCTCCTCGTCAGTCTTTCGCTGCATCTCCTCAGCTCTCCTCTCCCTCCTCGTCAGTCTTTCCCTGCATCTCCTCAGCTCTCTTCTTTCTCCTCGTCAGTCTTTCCCTGCATCTCCTCAGCTCTGCTCTCCTTATCTTTCTCCTCATCAGTCTTTCCCTGCATCTCCTCAGCTCTCCTCTCCTCTTTCTCCTCGTCAGTCTTTCCCTGCATCTCCTCTCCTCTTCTTTCTCCTCGTCAGTCTTTCCCTGCATCTCCTCAGCTCTCCTCTTCTTTCTCCTCATCAGTCTTTCCCCGCATCTCCTTAGCTCTCTTCTCCTCGTCAGTCTTTCCCTGCATCTCCTCAGCTCTCCTCTTCTTTCTCCTTGTCAGTCTTTCCCTGCATCTCCTCAGCTCTCCTCTCCTCTTTCTCCTCGTCAGTCTTTCCCTGCATCTCCTCAGCTCTCCTCTCCTCTTTCTCCTCGTCAGTCTTTCCCTGCATCTCCTCAGCTCTCCTCTCTCCTCTTCTTTCTCCTCGTCAGTCTTTCCCTGCATCTCCTCAGCTCTCCTCTCTCCTCTTCTCTCTCGTCAGTCTTTCGCTGCATCTCCTCTCCTCTCTCTCCTCGTCAGTCTTTCCCTGCATCTCCTCAGCTCTCCTCTCTCCTTCTTTCCCCTCGTCAGTCTTTCCCTGCATCTCCTCAGCTCTCCTTCTCAAAGCCATCATCATATTTTCACACTCAGTCAACCTGAAAATATCATTCTATCCACAAATACATGTCCTCATGTCTCCAGTTGGTGTGTTTCACTGTGTGTGTGTGTGTGTGTGTTTCCACACACACGCTGGCAGGTTGCCAATCCAACCCCATCCCCTCTCCCCCTCTGAAGTGTTGCTCTCCTGTGTGTGTGTCAGCGTTGTGATTGACATGTGTGCTTCTGTGTTGCGGTCTTGGGGTTCTAGCTGAGGGGAGAGTCTCAAGCCGGAGCCATATGATAACATGTCTACCTGTCTGTCGTATTGATTGTTCCAGTAGTGTGATATGCTTTCCCTTGCATAAATTAATAGAACTGTCTTGTATATCTGAAAAATACCATTCCATCTCAATATCTCATTCTACTGATGTTTACGGTAGGATTAGTGGTCACCAACCTTATCTGAGTCAAGATCACTTTCTGAATCAAAATACAAACCGAGATCTTCCGCTTAGACTTTTTTTAAACATGACTTAAAAAATGTAATCCTATGCCACATGAAGCTATTAAAAACATTACTGTAGCAATGAGGTTTGTGGAGTAGGTTCCAGTCAAATAAATCCCATTCAGGGACTTGGTGAACACACACAGGCCCAATACATTATCACTGCATATTGGCTTTGCTTGAATTGCCCTGCCAATGTATTATTGTTCTGACCATTTTTTGGTCGGCTATTTGATCACACCGGCAATCGATCAGTTGTATTACTTATGAGGCACAGCTGAGTGAACATACATTTTAAATAATTTGCTTTTTATTTTACTGGGCTGATTGTCCTGCATCTGATGGTCAGTCTCAGAGCGGGAGAGAACAGTAGTGCGCTTGAATGGTTCTCCCGGCCTGCCGGAAAGGCAGAGTTTGTACCTTCAGACACATGAAATGGTTAAAAAATCAGAACACGCAGGGCTGAATCGTGTGCACCCTACCGCCAACTGCACAAGAAAAATATCTTTTGGAGGGGAACTCGAGGCTTTATCGTTTTTAAATTATTATTATTTTTTGGGATGTTTGGCGGCCCAGCTACCACCACACTAGTCCCATTCTATTATACTGCTGAATCACAATGACCAGATCTTCAGTGTGTCCTCTACTCTTCCTCCCTCCTTTCCCTTATCTCTCCTCCTCCTCCCTTTCTCCTGTGTGAGGAGTCATTCACACCTGACTGCACCATAAAACCGTCAGCACTGAATTGAATTGCCTGGTGATTAAGAACACTGAGCACCCGTCTGTCTCTGCGCGATGTGGGTCTTTTAATCATGCCTTTTCTCACTCGTCATTCTCTTCCTCTCTCTCATGCTTTTTCTTGTTATCTCCTCATTCACTATCACTCATTTATAATTTATTTATCTATTGATTTAACCTTTTATTTAACTAGTCAAGTCGGTTAAGAACAAATTCTTATTTACAATAACGACCTGGCAGAAGGCCTCATTCTCTCTTTCAAATGAAATGTTATTTGTCACACGTGTAAAATACAACGGGAGTAGACTTGACCGTGAAACGAGCCCTTCCAACGATGCGGAGTGAAAGAAAAAATGATAGAAACAGTAACAGGAGAAATCAAATCCAGAAGGATGAAGCTAATATACAGGGAGGACTTTCCCTTCCTGTTCTAGTCTTGCTCCCCATCTCCTTCCCTTTGCTCTCACTCTTTCATCATCCATTATTTGGCAGTAATGGAGGCTCCTGGTCCTTTTTGGCTTCAGGGGCATCCTGTTTGTCCTTGTCCATGGCACTTGTCCATGTTGCACTGCAGTGTATGGGTTTGTGTGTGTGCATGCCTGTGCCTCATTACATCACACGACTCCAGCTGTCTGATTCAGAGGGGTTGGGTTAAATGGGGAAGACACATTTCAGTTGAAGGCAATCAAGGCATACAGTTGTAGAACTGACTAGGTATCTCCCTTTCCCTAATTGTAACCTCACCTGATACTGTCACCCACAGCTAACACTATAAATATTTAGCCATGTACGCTGCAGGGATGCTGACAGTTAGCTATGCAGCTTATGTAGGGGTGTGGTTGTCTGTGTCTGCACATCTATCCATATGCATTTCGGTGTCTTTATGAGTGTGTACACACTATGTATGTGTACTTACTGCCATACCGCATGTTTCTAAACTTTGAGGTGGTGGGTGTTCTGAAGGCATTGCATTAGCAGAACCTCTCCTCTGGCAGGACCTGCTGAATCTGCTGTTGTTTTTAGACTGAGGTGTGTCCCTCGCCTCCAGACACAAGTGTACACGCATACATGTGTCTCCGGCATCTCATCCACATCCCGTTGAGGGAGGTATTAGAGGCTGGCCTTGGATAGGGGGGACACAATGGAAAAGATGCTGGGGAAATGGAAAGTCAGTCGGCCAAGGCCAGCTGCTCTTCGATCAGCTACCTGCCAGAATCAATGAAACCAGCCCCCCCCACACACACACACAATATGCAAGGAAAAGGCCAGAGGATGGTGAGTCTGCTCTGGAGTCCGAACAGTCTGTCCTACAGGGGCAGATGGATGCAAAGGGGAAAGGAGGAGGACAAAGAAAAACATGGGAGAGGAAGGCCAGGGGTTGTTGACATAGACAATGTACAAACTGAATAGACACATAGTCAACATATAGAACATTCAATGGAAATCCAGTAAACAAACTCTGGAGTATAAAGTGATTTACACTGAGGACGTATCTCAATATGCAGAGGGAGGGATGCTGCCGTGACGAATACAGTTCCCCCCCCCACACACACACAGGCACTGTGTCTCCCCGCCTCCTCCATTCGTGTGTGTGCTGCAGTCGTTCGATGGGGGAATGTTTTTGCGCGGCGCCTTGTCTGTCACCGCGCTGAGCTGAAAGGAGAGCACAGCAGAGTGTGTTTGTGTTCACCGCGCTGAGCTGAAAGGAGAGCACAGCAGAGTGTGTTTGTGTTCACCGCGCTGAGCTGAAAGGAGAGCACAGCAGAGTGTGTTTGTGTTCACCGCGCTGAGCTGAAAGGAGAGCACAGCAGAGTGTGTTTGTGTTCACCGCGCTGAGCTGAAAGGAGAGCACAGCAGAGTGTGTTTGTGTTCACCGCGCTGAGCTGAAAGGAGAGCACAGCAGAGTGTGTTTGTGTTCACCGCGCTGAGCTGAAAGGAGAGCACAGCAGAGTGTGTTTGTGTTCACCGCGCTGAGCTGAAAGGAGAGCACAGCAGAGTGTGTTTGTGTTCACCGCGCTGAGCTGAAAGGACAGCACAGCAGAGTGTGTTATGCAGGCATTCCTCTGTTCAGCTTCAGGTGATTCAGTAGGCGCTTTTGCTGTGTGTGGCAGCCACTATTCTGCTGTTGGTCGTGTGTTTAGCTCGGTAAGCCATCGAGGAGGAGCTGTCATTGAGGGCTGTTTGTATTTGACTGCAGCAGGAGACCGCCAGGAAGGGAGGGAGCAGGAAGGGAGGGAGCAGGAAGGGAGGGAGCAGGAAAGGGGGAGCGCTGGAACGAGTGAAAGAGAGACAGATGTTACCCTCCATGTCCATTGGTCTGTTCATATTCTCTAGAGATGCTGCTTGCTAGTGTTTAGCTGTGTGGCTGATACAGCACATGCGTGAGCCAGGCTGAAGTCATATAATGGAGGTACTGAATGTTCTCTCTGGGTAGAGGACAGACAGCGAGGTAGCTAGTCAGCTGGGATCCATACCGCTGTGTGCTTCGCATCAGACTGTGTTTGTGTGAGAGAGAGAGGAGACTGAATTCCCCCACAGCAGAGAGGTTCGGAGCTCCTCGTGGCTTTGTTTAGGCTGTCTGGCAGGAGAGAAACATTGGGCTGATTTCAGTGTGTTCAGTCAGAGGCACAATAAATGTGTGAGCTGAGCTTGGCAGGTGCCTGAGTACTAGAGGTAACTTAGTGTGACTGTGGACCGGACAGACACAACACCCATTCATTCACACACATGCATACCATTGACTGTGTGGAACCGATATTAGGGACTTATTTTCAGCCGTTACTGCACCATTAGAGTAGTCAGTTAGGCAGGCAGCTCTCCTTACACCTCAGGCTGCCGTTACATTACAGCAGTGTGCCTTGGGGACTGATACTCGGATTGCTTTATGTAGCCAGCAGGCCAGCTGTGGAGCCCCTCATCTCTCTTACCTGGCTTATGGTGGAGCCGGAGAGGTATTCTATCCTTAGAGTGCAGAAGGGATTTAGCACCTAAACTACTTAAGACTGTGAATTCAGCAGGACTTTGGTATACAGGAATTGAGATTTGGATTGGATCCGCTTGTGAAGGAAGAGCGTGGCCATTGATGGGTCTCGTGAGGGGGTATAGTAAAGACTCAGTGGTGCGTGAAATTGGTTGAGGGATAGTGTGTCAGACGGGGGGTGTGTGTGCATTCTCACACGTCATGCTGTGCCCTGCATCCTGCCTGCCTCTCCTGAGGGAGATGGCTCAGTGGCGCTGCCTGCTGGGGTGGCACCGCCATCACGGGGTCAGCACGGGGGTCACGGCAGGGGCTGGGCTGGGGTCAGAAGTCAGGGTTGCGGTGGGGGACACGACTCGACCAATCTGCCGCACCAATCCTCAACAGGGGCGCAAGGTGAGTACCTTAATTTACTCAGCAACCTTTCAGACAGTTTAAACCTAGTATTTTTACACCACACTTTAGATCAGATAGATACTGCTAAAAGAGCAATGAATAATTTATAAACCCCGTTTTTTTAGGTGTCTCTCCCCTCGGAGTTCTGTATTCTTTTGAGAAGAGTTTGGGGGTCTTGCTGCTGATGTGAGGGTTGTTATGCCCAGAACCGTTTTTACCACGGGAATGTAACTCGTTTGATGAAATTCTTGCCTCTGTTCTGCATGATGTTGAATATTTAGTAGCAGATGAAGGAAAGTCTTGTACTAAAATTAGAAGCGCTCTCCTCTCACCATGGCATCAAAACAATGTTGCTGTATCTCATTTTGAAGCCTGCTACTGCAGCCAAGGAAAGGGTGTGACTGAAGGAAAAACAATTGGATGAGAAGAACAGGTAATGGAACATGTGGTGTTCAATCTGGGAAATGTGATGCCTCGAACCCAATTACATGACAGTCTCTCACTGCCGGCCAATCTCATCCCTAACCTTTAGCCAGATTGCTATTGATCCTAGTGTGAGAAGAGGAATGGAGAGGAGGTGGTAGGTATAATGGCTGGGGTTGGAGGAGTGGGGGGAGATGGAGAGAAAACAGACGGCCCTCTGTGACCCATTCCCTGGCCAAGAGGGTAATCGAACACCCCTGGTCCGGCAGCTGGATGACTGTTCGGGACACATGAGCCTCTGGGTACTCTGTTCAGTAGTCTGTCATTTATGACCTCATCACACTTCCCAGGCAGAGAACCATGAGGTCACTGCCTCTCACTGGAACTACAGGAGAGGACCACACCTGTTCTCTTTCTATTCCTCACCAGCTTCTTGCTTTTCTTCTACAGTTCATCATTGTTTTTTCCTTTCCCGTTGTTTTTCTCTCTGTCTACCTCTACAGCCAATGTTTCCTCTAAGCTGCGCGCAGAAGAAATATCAGCTTCCGCAGAGAAACATGAGCTTGAAGTTCACTCAACTTTCTAGTTTTCCATGTTAGTTAACACTATCAACGTTTCCTTTTACTGTGGGAATTTTGATCGAATCAGCGCAATATTATCCACTTTCAATGCAACATACCAAAACAAACTATGCCAGACTGAGTATGCAAAAGTAAATATGCAAGAGATTTTGTTGTAGGCAGAACGCATCGGAGAAGGATTCTACACAGACTGGCGCAGGATAACCAATCAGAGCTGCAGTAGGCCTATGCAAATGGGCCATTGCCATATATGAATCTGTGCCATTTACTTTGAACTGGACTGTATTTACAGCATGAGCAGTCATGAGTAGATGTGCTTGTTTTGAGATCAAAGCAAGAGCTGCATGTAGCCACGTGTGAGCTATTAGCCCAGTTATAGATCATTTGTACTGATTGCTTCCTACAAGAGCACAAAACGTGTACATTTCTAGACATCTTTGAAAATCAAGTCAAGTAAAGGGGTCGTGTTGTATTTTGAGACTGACTTGAATAAGCTAAATAGGTAGAGGGAAGCATCATTTGTCTGATTCTATATAATAATGGTATGGGAATGATGCATTTTATTTTGTAAAGTGGTTTCTTGCATCAAACAACATTTTCACTCACCTTGTCTGAAGGACAAGTAGGTTCATGTCAAGCTCTGCATGGTTTTGTTCAAACGTCTCATGGAATGTAGGCCTACAATAAACTCCACACTTTGGCTGCTACTGTGAGCTATTTCCATTTGGGATGCATTTTCTCCATTGATGATGGTAGACCACTCTGTTAGGTCTACATTTATAATCAAATAGCCACTGTAGCCTACTTGGCCACTGTTAAAACTAACTTAAAGCGGGTACAGCCTCAGTGTTCACAGTAAACACGCACTGGAAGTTGCACAGAATTTTCACAACGTTCAAGTTTGCGCTCAGTAGACCTGAAATTTGCTCAGTGGGATTTTCTCTTGATCTCACCACCCTCCTCGCACTTCTCTTGAGCTCTTCCCTCTCCTTTTTTGCTTACTTCATCCATCTTCTCTCTCCCTTTTGATCATTATTTCCCTCTCCTCTCTCTGTCTCTCCCTCTCCCTCTCCATTCCAGCCATCCGTGGAGCAGATAAGAGAGAGAGAGAGAGAGAGAGCTGCAGGATGGAGGCTAGCTAGAGAGGGTTTGTGTTCTGAGTCTGATGGCGGTTAATGATGCAGTCAGGCTCCAAGGAGTTAAGTCCCCTCAGCACCACCATCACTCCCCCAGGGCTCTGTCTCAGGGCATCTGCCAAGACAACACACACAAATGTACAGTATCCGTACCACCATCTCACTTTCTCCAATCTGCTCTGTCAATATGAAATAAATCGTTCCGTTTATAGTTGAGGTCGACCGATTTAATCAGCATGGCCGATTTTCAAGTTAAGGCCGATTTTCAAGTTTTCATAACAATTGGTAATCTGCATTTTTGTACGCCAATTACATTGCAATCCACGATGAGACTGCGTGGCAGGCTGACCACCTACTACGTGAGTGCAGCAAGGAGCCAAGGTAAGTTGCTAGCTAGCATTAAACATACCTTGTTTTTTTATAATCTTAATATAATCACTAGTTTAACTAGCTTGTCCTGCGTTGCATATAATCAATGCGGTGCCTGTTAATTTATAATCAAATCGCAGCCTATTTTTGCCAAACGGGGGATGATTTAACAAAGCGCATTTGTGAAAAAAGCACAATTGTAGCACCAATGAACCTAACCATAAACATCAATCCCTTTCTTAAAATCAATACACAAGTATATTTAAAAAAAAATGCATATATAGTTAAAAGATTAATGTTAGCAGGCAATATTAACTAGGAAAATTGTGTTCACTTGCGTTCAGTGCAAGGAGAGTCAGGGTATATGCAACAGTTTGGGCCGCCTGGCTCGTTGTGAACTGTGTGAAGACCATTTCTTCCTAATAAAGAATAAATAATTAGCCAGAATTGTACATAATTATGACGTAACATTGAAGGTTGTGCAATGTAACATTAATATTTACACTTAGGGTTGCAACCCGTTCAATAAAATATGGAATGGTTCCGTATTTCACTGAAACAATAAACGTTTTGTTTTCGAAATGATAGTTTCCAGATTTGACCATATTAATGACCTACGGCTCGTATTTCTGTGTGTTATTATATTATAATTAAGTCTATGATTTGATAGAGCAGTCTGACTGAGCGGTGGTAGGCAGCAGCAGGCTCATAAGCATTCATTCAAACAGCACTTTCCTGCATTTGCCAGCAGCTCTGTGCTTGAAGCACAGCACTGTTTATGACTTGAAGCCATTCACCTCCCGAGACTAGGCTGGCAATACTATAGTGCCTATAAGAACATCCAATAGTCAAAGGCATATGAAATACAAATGATATAGAGAGAAATAGTCCTATAATTCCTATTAAAAACTACCTAAAACTTCTTAACTGGGAATATTGAAGACTCATGTTAAAAGGAACCACCAGCATTCATATGTTTTTATGTTCTGAGCAAGGAACTTAAACGTTAGCTTTTTTACATGGCACATATTGCACTTTTTTGCATTATTTAAATCAAATTGATTGTTTCATTATTTATGTCAGACTAAATTGATTTTATGTGTATTATATTAAGTTAAAATAAGTGTTCATTCAGTATTGTTGTAATTGTCATTATTACAAATATATATATATATATCACTCAATCAATTGGCTGATTTTAATTGGTATCGTCTTTTTTTGGTCCTCCAATAATGAAAAATCATAATCGGTCATCCTCTAGTTTATAGTTCTGTTTTTAAGCACAACGACTAAAATGGCACTAATGTACACTACTCCACGGCTGTGATCCCAGACTGTAATTGACTGACCTGTAAAGTCTTCCATCAGCTTAGTCTGAGGCCCATTAACCCAGGTACCTTGTAGTGTCTGGACCATGTCTCCCAGCCAGCCCTGCTGCCTTGTGAAGAGTAGCCACTTAGCAGGACTGATGAGTCTGCAACTTCACAGGCCTGATGGAACACATCCTGGAGGGAGGACAAGACACCTCTACCTTAGGAGTGCTTCCAAAGTGCCTCAGCCAGTCAGTCGATACCAACCCAGCCCGGCACAGCAGTGAGGAAGTTGCCCAGGTGAACGTTGTCTTAGTCTGAGAAGCTGTTCAATAATTCAGTGTAGCTAACAACGTTTAACTGTTAGAACAGGCCTGACTGTTCCACTCCTGCACAGCCAGTGAGGTAGGTTGTGTACTTTGAGTTGGTCATCTCAAGAGGTAGTGGTGGGAGAGAAGCTGTCTCTCTTGGCTGAATTGAGGTGGGGTTGGCAGTGTTTTACTGCTGCTTCAGGAGGTTGTCCATAAATTAATTTTCTAGCAATGCCCTCACAGTTAATGATCACACAACTGGGTGTTTTATATTCATCTTCTCAAATTTGAGATGTTAATTTATTGCTGACCAGCTTATAATTGAGGTTGGCTGTGTTGGTTTTTGGACAGAATTTAAGAGCGAGAATCATGGACTCTGTTTTTTTTTTTTTTCACTTTAAAATGTATTCCAAAAAAACACCATTGATTTCATAGTAAACCATACATAAACCATACAACTCCATGCACATACAACTCCATGCACAAGGACTACTTAACAGTTTACACTGAAACATTTGTAAAAATAGATTTTGTGGTTGAACTGTGCAAATGTTAGCTTTGGTAACGGAATCTCCCTTTTTTTATATGCGAACGTGGTTTCCAAAAAACTCTTAAATATCTGCTTCGACTTAAGATTCAAATATGTCTGCAGAAAGAATACGGTGTCTGCTATTTATTTTTTATTTCACCAGGTAGGCTAGTTGAGAACACCTTTATTTCACCAGGTAGGCTAGTTGAGAACAAGTTCTCATTTACAACTGCGATCTGGCCAAGATAAAGCATAGCCGTGTGAACAGACAACAACACAGTTACACATGGAGTAAACAATAAATAAGTCAATATAAAAAGTCTACATTGTGTGCAAAAGGCATGAAGAGGTAGGTGAATAATTACAATTTAGTAGTTTAACACTGGAGTGATACATGATCAGATGGTCATGTACAGGTAGAGATACTGGTGTGCAAAAGAGCAGACAAGTAAATAAATAAAAACAGTATGGGGATGAGGTAAGTAAATTGAGTGGGCTATTTACCGATGGACTATGTACAGCTGCAGCGATCGGTTAGCTGCTCAGATAACAGCTGTTTTAAAGTTGGTGAGGGAGATAAGTCTCAAACTTCAGCGACGTTTTCAATTCGTCATGGCCATGCTATGTCATGGCACCATGTGTTTGAAGTGGATTAACACCTGCTAACGGAATGAAATCATGGGTCCCTGATGTGTAAAACACAGAAATGCATAATTGGACATCGCAGAACACAGTAGAGTACAGTACAATAACTGTACCTTACTTTCTTTACTTTATTGTATTTGACTTTAGTCTACTGTGCTCTACTCACTGTACAGTAAGTTGCTGTACTGGACTCATTACTGTGCTCTACTCATTTAACTGTACTGTGATATCCAAACTTGTGAAACATTCGTCTATGATGGGTTCAGATTTGGTACAATCCATTAACATCAAGGCCAGGGTAGGCTGACCAAATTTCAACTACTTTTCAATGGCAATGGACTTCCAGTGTCGGTCGGTGCTCAGTGGGTGAGGATGCTGCTTACAGTAAATAGAAAGAGGGGGCTCATGGGTAGGTGTCAGTAAGAACTGGGAGAGGTGACATTTAACTGGAGAGAGAGAGACAGAGAGGGGGTGATAGAGAAGGGTTGTTGAGACTGACTGTTTAAACACGTTTGGTTTGACCAACAGAAAGGCAAAGAAAACCGTAATGACCTGTCACCAAAACCCCATACACTACCCACCATTGCAACCTGTACGCTCTCGTTGGTTGGCCCTCTTCATACGGGTCGCCAAACCCACTGGCTACAGGTTATCTACAAGTCTCTGCTAGGTAAAGCCCTGCCTTATCTCAGCTCTCTGGTCACCATAGCAGCACTCACTCGTAGCACGCGTTCCAGCAGGTATACCTCACTGGTCACCCCCAAAGCCAATTCCTCCTTTGGTCGTCTTTCCTTCCAGTTCTCTGCTGCCAATGACCGGAAAAAAATGCAAAGATCTCTGAAACTGGAGACTCATATCTCCCTCACTAGCTTTAAGCACCAGCTGTCAACAGCTCACAGATCACTGCACCTGTACATAGCCCATCCAACTACCTCATCCCCATACTGTTATTTATTTATCTTGCTCCTTTGCACCCCAGTATCTCTACTTGCACATTAATCTTCTGCACATCTACCATTCCAGTGTTTAATTGCTATATTGTAATTACTTCGCCACCATGGCCTATTTATTGCCTTAACTCCCTTATCTTACCTCATTTGCAGTCACTGTGTATAGACATTTTGTTTTTCTACTGTATTATTGACTGTATGTTTTGTTTATTCCATGTGTAACTCTGTGTTGTTGTATGTGTCGAATAGCTATTCTTTATCTTGGCCAGGTCGCAGTTGCAAATGAGAACTTGTTCTCAACTAGCCTACCTGATTAAATAAAGGTGAAATAAAATTAAAACATAAAAAAAACAGTATGCCAGTGAAAGGACGGTAGAAGGTGGCCCAACAGTGGTTTGTGTCTTATGATTTCCCATTGCAGCCAATTCAGTTGCAGTAATGGCGTTAATGATTTTTTTTTTGTTGGTAATTCAGTACCCAAATTGGTAACGGAATTACAAGTTTTAATCACTCAATAAACCATGTATATCAGTAGAATCACCAATTTATTGGTAGGTCTACCATTACTTGTTAATTCTGTGAACTTTCATTATCCTCCCCCATGAGGTGGAGAGATTAGAAAATATCTTAGATATGTGGTGGTTTTCGTTAATGGAATTACAAGGCAATATATCAAATGTATTTATATAGCCCTTCTTACATCAGCTGATATATCAAAGTGCTGTACAGAAACCCAGCCTAAACCCCAAACAGCAAGCAATGCAGGTGTAGAAGCACGGTGGCTAGGAAAAACTACCTAGAAAGGCAGGAACATAGGAAGAAACCTAGAGGAACCAGGCTATGAGGGGTGGCCAGTCCTCTTCTGGCTGTGCCGGGTGGAGATTATAAACAAACATGGCCAAGATGTTCAAATGTTCATAAATGACCAGCATGGTCAAATAATAGTAATCACAGTGAACAGGTCAGGGTTCCATAGCTGCAGGCAGAACAGTCGAAGCTGGAGCAGCAGCACGGCCAGGTGGATTGGGGACAACAAGGAGTCATCATGCTAGGTAGTCCTGAGGCATGGTCCTAGGGCTCAGGTCTTCTGAGAGAGGGAGAAAGAAAGAGAGAATTAGAGAGAGCATACTTACTTTCTGGCAGATGTTTTCTAAGACCCTTTTTACACCTGTTTATCCAGAAATCAAAGCCTTTAATTATGCCAAATTCTAAAAATGGGAAATGGTTGAAAATGTTATCTATGCCTTAATTTCCCCCAAAATACATTTACTTTTAGCTTTTTGACAAGCTCCTTTGAACTTCATGTTGAAGCTCATGGTTCCTTTTTTATGGAAATACCCTCAAGTCAAAAGCTGTCATCAAACCAACAAAGAAGCATACAGAATTTCAGAAAATATGTGTACATTTAAGAATGTCAAAGCAGAGGGATACAAGCCAAGGCGGTTTGTCGAACTTGTGTTTTGATTTAACGTGACATAAGTCTAGGAAACGTTCACCAGCAGCTCCAGTCAGACTCCCCTCGCTGGCCAAGCTCACTGCACATGATTTGCAACTTAAATGTGGAAGTTCATTAATTCAGCAGCCAGCAGCTGGGCTGACCTTTGTGCCTCTTCAAAGGTTTGGCCCGTTTCCTGGCAGGAACCCAGCCCCATCTCTCTAGACCAGGGATCATCAACTAGATTCGGCCACAGGCCATTTCCTTTTTTAAATAAAACCACCCGCCAGTTGGGAAACCCTGCTCTAGACCTTGGCCCCATGCCTCCGCTCCAGCCCACGTACCCTAGTAGACTTATCTCCATCCCCATAGCCCCAGCCTCAGCCCCATCACTATCTGCCCAGCACCAGTCCCATCCCTATTGCTAGCCCTATCCCCCAGCCTCCGCCATATCGCCCCCCACCATGCAGTTATCCCAAGCCAGCCAGTACTAGAAAGATAATGCTTTAGTTGGGATTTTAGCAGGCCTCCAGAGACAAGGCCCGGGCTAGATTAGGTTTAATTAAAATAAGTGCGAGGAAGAAAATAGCATTTACCACCACTGGGTGAATGTACCAGCTTTTGTTAATGTCAGGGGATTGCCAACAAACCAGTTGGTTTAGAGCTAAATAGATTTTTTTTTTAATTGTGTGGGTGAATAAGTGTCAGGGAGTTGTGTGTGTGTGTGTGTGCACTACGTCATTGACAGTGTAGAGAAGTGTAGTTGACATGAAAACCCTGAGACTCTGTAGCACCCCACAGAGAGAGGCGGGCTATAACTCTGGTCCGACACACACACACACACACACACACACACACACTGGAGGAGGAGTAGATGGAGGTAGGACAAGGTGTACAATCACTGTTATTGTATTCAGAGATGAAGAGGAGAACAAGGGGTTTGATCCAAATGGAGCAGGGACACGCTACATTCCATCAGATGTAATGTGAGCGCTGCTCAGTTGTTTAGCGTGTGTTAATGTTTTGGTGGCTCTGAGGAAATGGGACCATTTTTGATGGGCAAGGTTTTTCAATTATATTTGCCTAAATTAATTGGCAACTTTGGGGCACTCTTCCAGAGGTCCTCATTTACCCCTTCTCCCTCCCAACCCCCGAGCGCACACACCCCTCATCAAGGAGGGGAGGGGAGAGGAGGGAGCGAGCTTTATCACAGACGGCCTGCCGACAGGATTACAGCAACAAATCCTGTCAATCACTCATTAATAAAGGTGGATAAGAGGATCAGCTTCTCCCAGGGACTCAACCAGTGAAACAGACTGACTTCTATACAAATATTTGGTCTGGGGGAGGGTGAGAAAGGATACAGAGGAATTTGCGTGACTGCATGTAGGCCCATTTGAAAATCCGAATGGAATGACGTTTAACCACATTGTTAGGTTAATAATTGGGAAACGTTTAATGGGGAATCAGTATTTGATTTTAACCAACATGTTCTAACCCAAACAGTTGCAGTTGTGCGTGTCTGGCCCCTGATGGTTTTAATACCCAGCTACCCTATATATAACACACGGTTTGTCGGTCATGCTTCTATTCTCTCAAATGGTCCAGTGGGTCCAATAGCGATGCTAGATCACACCAAGTGGGAAGCCTCTAATCTGCCACATAGATGAATATTTAATGGGGCAAATATTAAAACTTGCCCCCTAGGGCAGTTAACTGCAGGGTTGTGCTCAATTCAGAATTTTGAATTGACTCCCATTCAACTCATGAGTTGAAATTTGACTTGATTGACCACACCCCACAGGATGTAGAATTTGAGGTTTAGGAAGTAGAATTTAATTCAGTGTAATTCAAAGAAATTCCACTCCGTCATAGAACATGAGATTTTCATTGTATCTGACACACTTCCAGATACCAAAGAATATATCACTTTTCTATGGAAACAATGTTCATACTCTTTTGACCTTAGTGCTTAGAATAGTCCATTATAATTTGAGGGTTACTAATGCATTCTGGAATGTCAACCATATTTTATATGCATGTTTTATGTACAAGATGTATATTTATATAGAATAGAAGAGGCATTTGAATTTCATTGCATTCTATTTCCTTTTAATTCATGTTTACTATTTAAAATTAAAATCCAATAATTTAATTGGAATTTGAGTCATTCTCTATTAAATTCTGAACTGACCACAACCTTGGTTAACTGGGGCCAAAACACAAGCATCTCTCACACCATGTCACTCCACATCCTCCCTCGGTCCTCCTCCTTCACACGCTTCCATCCTTTCAATCCCAGGTTAAAAGGAGGACACCGCACATAGGCCCTGTTGGAATGCTTAGAAAAATGCAGCATTTCTTCCTTCCTACCTTGCTTGGAGTAATGAAGGATCTAACAGAACTGAGTGGGTATATAGTGACATTTGCTTCAATTCCTTCCTGAAGGAACTTCCAATTCAAGCTTTCCATCATAGACAATAGGTTGTCTATCTATCCCAGGTTATCCACCTTAATGACATCAAATGGATCTCCTGGCCTTGTGTTAGTAGCCCTTCAGGACGTGAGTCCCGCTCTAGTTCAGCAGAAGCCCTCTCCCTCCAGTCTAATCAAGGCCAAACAGCCAGATCCGCTGCCTCTACGCACCTTTCATTAGATAATCCATTTATTACTCCAACCATTCAATACCTCCCCAGCACTCCCAGAAATGAAGGAGCTACGCACATGACGTGTCTTCCCATACTGTCTCTCCTCTCCTGCTACACTCAATCTTTACTGTTGTCTGCTGATGATTCAGATTGTGCATTTCTTTGAAAAACATCCCTGCTAACGATGTCATGTGTCTCATTTAGTTGAATGGCCTTGTATTGCATTGCTTTCGTACATTGTTTCATTACCATGGAATCTTCTAAGATTTGTCCTGCCTAACATCTCCACTGATGTGTTTGGAAGCTGTAGTAGTGCCAGAGGGTTTGTCTAGAGAGGTGCTGCTGCTGTTCAACTAGATTAAGCAGCTGTATGAGGAGGAGAGGGAGGGAGAGCATACCAGTATGACCTTCATTGGTATTCCCTGTCGAAGATGATCAAGGAGAAAGCCCTGTACTGGAGCCATGCAATTCATCTCTTCTTGATTGACCTGAGCCTCTCTTCCTTTAAAGAGCATGCATGCATGCCTCACACCAGCTCATAAGCATGCACACACAAACATCTATAGGCAGCTGCTTCGTCGTCAAACACGCACACCACACACTCGTACCCTGACACTTGCACCGAAAATGGAATGCAGCTGGCATTTACACTCAACCTTGGCTCCCATCATCTGTATAGCCTTAGTTTTCTATGCATGACATTGGTTGGACAGTAATGTCTCATGAATGGTAATTGGTGATATTATAATGTCATGGGTCTTTTGATGAACATTTATCTTGATCATGTTCTTCTCCTCCCCCACTCCTTACCCTCATTTTATCTACTACTCTTCACATGCTCTCCCTCACACCCCCTCCCTCCTCCATGTCTTTGTTCCCTCTCTCTTGCACTCTTTCCCTGACTCTCTTTTCTCTCTCCTCCCCCACATTTTTCTTTCTCTCAATTTGTTCTTCTTTTGTTCCCTCTCCACCATCATTCCTTCATTTCCTCTCTCCCCCCCTCCCCCATCTCCCTCTCCCATTCTATCTTTCCTCTCCCATCTGTGGCTCATTCAACTCCACTCCACTTCAAGCTTATTGTCATAAACAAGAATAGGTTATCAATCAACATACCTAAAACCAAATTGTAAACAATTGTCATTCTCGCTCTCCCCCCTCCAGTACGCATCAGCCGGCTGCCTGTTGTCCCTCCACCACAGTGAGAAGCCTGAACACGAGGAAGTGTGTGAGTTCCGTCCCTACACCTGCCCGTGCCCCGGAGCTTCCTGTAAGTGGCAGGGCTCCCTGGAGGCTGTCATGCCTCACCTGATGCATGCCCACAAGTCCATCACCACCCTGCAGGGAGAGGACATCGTCTTCCTGGCCACAGACATCAACCTGCCGGGGGCTGTGGACTGGGTCATGATGCAGTCCTGCTTCGGCCACCACTTTATGCTGGTCCTGGAGAAGCAGGAGAAGTACGAGGGCCACCAGCAGTTCTTTGCCGTGGTGCTGCTCATCGGAACGAGGAAGCAGGCCGAGAACTTCGCCTACCGCCTGGAGCTCAACGGGAACCGGCGGCGTCTCACCTGGGAGGCCACGCCCCGCTCCATCCACGACGGCGTGGCAGCCGCCATCATGAACAGCGACTGTCTGGTGTTTGACACGTCCATCGCTCACCTGTTTGCTGACAACGGCAACCTGGGGATCAACGTCACCATCTCTATGTGCTGAGCTGCTCAGATGTGGAAACACACACACCCATGTGTAGAAGTTACACACCTCTCGTTCTCAGACTTACACACAAACCAGTATACAGTTACTGACTGCTGTGTGATGCAGTAGAGTGTGTGTGTGTGTGTGTGAGAGGACAGGTAGGAGATCGAGAGGATTTATGTGTGTGTGTGTTGCTGCTTGAGCCTTGTTGGCTCCCCATAATGCTTGAATGGAGACTGGCCTGTAGCGTAGTTTCAAGGTGTGTGCCTGTTCTCTCATTGTGTGTGCTGGAGACAGTGTACAGTAGCTTACATGTGGTGGGCTTGTAATGATTGATTCCCTACCTGTGCCCAGGTGAGTTTGCCTTGCTCCCAGGACCCCACATCTCTCTTCAACTGCTCCCACCCCGCTCACCCCCACCACCTCTTCTGCCCAGCCAACCGGTGCCAGGCAAGGAGGGCACTGCCCAGGGTAAGAAGAGGTGGTCCGTCAATCTGCTTCCACCCGGCAGATTCAGAGAAGCTCCACTTCAACAGCCAGTGGCCCCTGAAGATGCAGCTTTCTAATCCTCACAGCGAATCAAGTTTCAGTAAATTGGACAGTGGACAAATCGGGGCTTCAGAGACGCATGTGGGCAGAGTCGGGGCCTGATGGTGACCAATGCGCTGCCTCCCAGTCTGGGTTAGTGTGAGCTGAGGGGTTGCTCATGCTCTGCTAAAGGATTACACAGACTACGAACCAACTCCTTACTGTTCAAAACAGTAAGCTGCAAAATGCAACCATTTCCATAAGTATGTCATGGTTATTAAAACAAGCCTATGTTATGCCCAGAGTGTCTATGAAATGAAAATGACACTGTAACTGAGAAGTTGTGTGTATAATATACACTGAGTGTACGAAACATTAGGAACACCTTCCTAGTATTGAGTTGCACTGTCTTTTGCTCTCAGAACAGTCTCAATTCCTCTGGGCATGGACTCTACAAGGTGTTGAATGTGTTCCACAGGGATACTGGCCCATGTTGACTCCAATGCTTCCCACAGTTGTCAAGTTGGCTGGATGTCCTTTCGATGGTGGACCATTCTTGATGCACACGGGAAACTGTAAGCATGAAAACCTCAGCAGTGTTGCAGTTCTTGACACACTCAGACCGGTGCGCCTGGCACCTACTACCATACCCCGTTCAAAGACACTTAAATATTTTGTCTTGCCCATTCATCCTCAGAATGGCATACATACACAATCCTTATCTCAATTGTCTCAAGACTTAAACATATTTTGCTAACCTGTCTCATCCCCTTCATCTACACTGATTTGAAGTGGATTTAACAGGTAACATCAATAATGGATCATAGATTTCACCTGGTCAGTCTGTCATGGAAAGAGCAGATGTTCCTAATGTTTTGTACACTCAGGCGATTGATCCTGAGACTGTAAGCATATCTGTCCAGCATGTAGAATAAAGAAAGATTAGATTTTTGGTCATCATAACGTTTCATAAAGGTTTCATAATGCCTTTAATGATGGTATGAAACCTGTCGTAACCCCTGTTCGGTAAAACCCTAGTGCCTAGTTATTCACATGGATTCTGTATGACAATACAAACAACAAATGTAAAACAAACTTTTAAGTTGAATATTTACATTCTCAAACAACAAAAGCATGTTACTTCTCCAAAGTCACAAGTTCTGTTGTTTATACCCTGACTGATCGAAGGTCAGCTTGTTTGCTAACAATGAAGTCCCACGCCTGTTTGTATGGTCATTTTTCATTTAAATCCCTGAATGAAAGACCGGACCTTGCGACTATCAGATTCTATCTTACATTTTGGTCAAAAATGAGTTATTCAGATAGTTGGTCTTTTGGTGGTCCTTTACATGTGAGAGGGGTCCGGTTTGTAATGGAAAGAAAAATAAGTTCTATTTGCGCAAACACCTTTTTAACTTTAAAGTTCTATCTGCAATCCATTCAGTGCTGGGTTGTCAATCAAAAATAATTGCATGTAAGGTGATATACTTATTGAGTAAGACATCGCGAAACAGTTCTGAGATCTGGGACTTGAAAATGACTCCATCTAAAAACGATAGATTTTGCAGATAGAACCTTTAGTCCCAAGTTCTTGATGATTATATCATAGGTTCGTTCTGGTCCTCTTTTTCAATTCAAATGTTTTTTTCACCACTTTTTCAGAACAATGGCCATAATGTAAGGTAAAAACTAATAAATACAGGTGCATTAGAGGATATTTTAGGCACTTAGGACAGGCATTACTGTTTTTGTCTTGTTCTATATCAATACGAAAACCTCCATGGAGGTTATTTCACTGAAATGATACATTTACCAGATTTTATCGATTTAATAGCAAGTAGTTTACTGACCTTGTGTCAGAGACCAGAACAGTAGCAGTTTACTCATCCATAGCTAAGCTTTAACAATGTTACTAGTTCTCCGTAGGATATAGTGTATTTGCCATTTTGGGGAACTTTCGCTTTAACAAATGTGATGAATGTTAAAGAATAATTCACTACAAAACAGTTCTGAGATGTGTGGACTTTTATGCTCAATATCTCAGAACTGCTTTGCGCAGATGGTCCCAAGGTCTCGAGGTGTCATGCTATTTAAAATATGACATTATGTTCACTTCATGACACAAGTCAAGTCACATTTTATTGTGTGTGTGCGTTTGTGAATACTTCAATGTTTGCTTTGAAGATGAGGTTATTGTCAAGGTTTAAAGCACTGAGAAGGTTCTGGAGCAAGTCCCACAGTACCACCACGGTTGGGATTATTTATGCTGTGTTTTTCTCTGCATACACTCCTTACCAACAGAGAACAGTATGGAGGAGGCACGCATTTGTAAATACACAGATTTTCTTATTTGTTCATATGTGTAACAATTCTCTTAATTGTTGAACCTGGTTTACCTTCAATTATTTTATGCTCTGATAAACTGTAATATGGGGGTAGTTTTCCTCTCGTGTCAGTCAACCCACCACAGCCTTACTTTTGTACGTATCCAAACTAGCATGCCCTGCGTTGGGAGGGCATCTCTGAGGACTGACTCAGACCAACCCTTAGTGTCTTGAACAGACTCTCGGTTTGAGTGGACTTCAGGGCAGAAATGGGCATCCCATAGTAGTGTAGCCATGTACCTTCACCTGGCATCATAGTAACCGAGCAAGTACCCACCTTTCCATGAAATACCTCTGTCGACCACGGATATGTCTGTAATCCAACAGTCCTCTCCTGATGTCCTGCATGGGGGGAGGGATCCCCACTACTTGCCCACAAACCCCTGCAGTATACCCAGAAACATCCTCTGCTCCACTGCTCTCGTCTTTCTTATAAACATTTGAAATATGTAAATGTTGGATGACCATATTTTCTAAAAGATAGTATGAGGATATTCTGTTAATTTGAGTGCTATTTATGTGTTCACGGTTACTCCAACTGCTGTACAGAGGTTTTGAGGTTATTTTGAGCTGTTGTAACAACCTGCCATTCTGCTCTGGTGGTCAGTGTCCCTGCTTTACCCACTGCCTGGACAGACATTTCTGCCAACAGTCCTTTGGGCAGCACAGCTCTGCAATCACTATGGTTTATCTGTAATGTCAGCAAAAAATGCTAACTGTGACGGTCATATTTTCCTAAGATGGACTTTAAGCCTTTAATATTGCGTCAGTTATCATGATCAGTTGCCATGAGTCATGGAGAACTGCAGTCCTTTAATTTAATCAGGGAGTCATACTGAGACCAATGTCTCATTCACAGATTAGCCCTGAATTACAGAAAATAAACACATCAATATCAATACAAAATGCAAGCAGAAATAAAAACATCGTCATAAAAAAACAAACACAATAATAATAGTGATGATAGTAATGATGATCTGTTTGGCATTGCATTAATGTATTGTTAATGGGGCAATAGGAGATCAAATCAGTGAAAACTAAGGCAGAGACACTGTCCACAAAATGAGATTTCAGGATTTCATGGCACATTTGTTTCCACTTTGCAAATTGAAAACACCTTTAGGTCTACATCACCATTACCTGACAGAAACATCTGTCAACATTCATAAGCATTCTATCATCTAACTTAAAGTAACTGTCCAGGGAAAAGCTCACTTTTAAAAGCTCATCTGTTCACTCATAGACAAATAATGTTGTTGACTCGTCCTACACTTGTAATTGTGGCCAAAGCATACATTTTGAGGGGGAAAAAAACACTTCAAAAACATATCTGAAACAGACTGCTTAAAAAAATGCTTGCTATTTCATCATAGAGGAGGACGTCAGGTTTTTGGCCGAGACGTCTCATTGGCTGAGCTGGCCAATCAGCGGTTTACTTGTCATGAATACTTTTATTGACCGGTAATACCACCACATAATTCAAACACAGAGAATCTGATTTTTAACAGTTTCCCTTCCAAAATGTGGACATTATTTAATTCATATTGTAATGAATTATAGATCATAGAAATATTTCATAGAAATCAGGAAACACTGGACAGCTACTTTAAACATACGATGGTAGTTAGAAATATAGAAATCCTTTGCAGGTACTGTCATATGAACGCCAAGTCTTAGAAATGCTAATGAATACCTAGGCTGTCATTACAGTGGGTATCATACATATTCATCCCCCTTGGATGTATTTACAAATTGGGATTGAAATGGATGTAATTGTGTTTTTTTTTTTTGTCATTATACTACTCAATGTCAAATGAAAATAATTCTACAAATGAATAAACATTTTATAACTCAAATATAGTCGTTGCATAAGTATTCACCCCCTAAATTTAGTTCAGGAGTAAATTTTGGCGTAACAAATTACAAAAATTACATGGACTCACTCTGTGTGAAATAATAGATTTGATTTTTTTTTTTAATGGCTACACCTTCCTCTGTCCTCCAAATGACATCTGTAAGGTCCCTCAGTCAAGTATTGAATTTTCAAGCACAGATTCAATTACAAAGACCAGGGAGCCACATAAAAAGCCTCAAAAAGAAGGGCAGTGATTGGTAGATGAGTAACAAATCAGCCATTGAATATCTCTTCAAGCCTGGTCAAATTAATAATTATGCTGTGGATGATGTATTAAACCACCCAGACACAACAGTTGTCATTCTGAACTGAGCTGGAGGACAGGAAGGAAACTGCTCAGGGATGTCACCATGAGGCCATTGGTGATTTTAAAACTGCTACAGAGATAAATGGCTGTGATGGAAGAAAGCAACTAAGGATGGATCAACAACATTCTAGTTACTCCACAATAATGACTTAAATGACAGAGTGAAAAAAAGTCTATAAATATACAGAATATTCCAAAACATGCATCCTGTGTGCAACAAATTACTAAAGTTATACTGCGAGAAAACAGCGAATACACTTTTTGGTCTAATTGCAAAGCCGTATGTTTGGGGCAAATCCAACACAACACATCACTGAGTAAGTGCCTCCTTATTTTCAAGCATGGCAGCATCATGGTACTGTATGGGTAAGCTTGACATTGGCAAAAACTGGAATTTTTCAGGATAAACCCTAGAGGAAAACAGCCTTCAGTTTGCTTTCCACAAGACATTGGGAGACAAATGCACCTTTCAGCAGGGTAATAAACTACAACACAAAGCCAAATCTATACTGAAGTTGCTTACCAAGAAGACCCTTATAATGTTCCTGAGTGACCAAGTGAAAGTTTGGACTTAAATCTGCTTGAAAATATATGGCAAGATTTCAAAATGGCTTTGAAGCCATGACCCCCAACACATTGACAGAGCTTGACACATTTTAAAAAGAGTAATGGGCAAATATTGCACAATCCAAGTGTGAAGCGCTCTTAGAGACTAACCCAAGAAGACTCACAGCTGTAATCGCTGCCCAAAAGTGTTTCTAGCATGTATTGACCCGGGGTGAATACTTATCTAATTAAGGTACTGTATATTATTTTTCATTACATTTTAAGAAATGTAAAGAGTAAAAATGTCACTCATGCATTTCAGAGTATGTTGTGTAGATCGTTGACAAAAAATGACAAATCCATTTGAATCCCACTAAAGCAATACAATGTGAAGACATCCAAGGTGGTGGAATACTTATGATATCCACTGTACACTGAGTGTACAATATTCCTAATGAGTTGGACCCCGTTTTGCCCTCAGAACAGACTCAATTGGTCGGTGTTAGGACTCTATAAGGTGTCAAGCGTTCCACAGGGATACTGGGCCATGTTGACTCTAATGCTTCCCACAGTTGTGTCAAATTGGCTGGATGTCCTTTGGGTGGTGGACCATTATTTATGCACGCAGGAAGTTGTTGAGCGTGAAAAACCCAGCAAACTTTGACACACTCAAACCAGTGCACCTGGCACCTACTACCATACCTCATTCAGAGGCATTTTCATCCACCTGTCAATCCATTATAATCATTCTACAACCCTGAAAAGTACACACGGTCTTGACATACCTCAGGGAAATACAACCCAAGTGTTTTAGATTGAGTACATTCATAGTAAACATGTCAGACATCTTTTGTACAGCAGGCCCAATACTTCTCTCTTCCCTAGTCTTGCCAGATCCTGTGAGGTTTCTATAACAGATATATGGGTGCAATTTCTTATTTGTGATAGATACTCTTGACAACTTCTTTTCAACTCTGGATGGACTGCATCATCTGTGTCAGATTGTGGTTTGAGATGTGATCATTACAGTTTATGATCAGAGCCTGTTTTCTGTATTTCTTTAAGTTTGTTTTCTGTAAACAGGAAATGATGGGGGTTGATATTGTCAGTGTTGTTAATTGTAATGGCAAAATATTTCTTCTGCTTGTGTGATGTATTCCTATACAGTAGGAAACCTTTGAGGCCAAATAGTGTAGAGGAGTTTATAAACCAAGACAGAAGGTCAATATTTGAGTTGTCTCCCTGAACTTTATTATTATTATTATCTCTCAACAGATATTGGTCAAAACACAGTTAAATATAATGCTTGCATGATATTAAACTATATTGCATCACATAGTGCTAAATTGCACCAACTTCCACGCTCCAAAACTCCCCTTTCAATTGCAATTATGTCCCTAACTAAAAAAATATATATTTGGGACACCGCAATGGTCTCCTCTCCTTTTCTTCCCAGCCTGGCTAAGTGTCTGCTCATCTGGGGCCCAGGTCAAATAAGAAATTGACCTCTGACCTCTAGCCCAGTCTGACCAGTAAGCGCAGACCTGGAATTCATAAAAACTGTCTAGTACATCACCACCCAGGCAACTAACAGATAGCATCAACTGGACTAGAGGATAGCATAGTATTGAGGATCTATTCATGCAGCCAGACAACAACGGTGGTGACCAGTGATTAAGTGTGTGGCCTGTCTGTTGCCTGGCCCCCCACTGGGAGAGTTTTGAGAGGGAGATTAACTCATATCTGTCCACTGAGGACAAAATGGTGGCTCGTCCTCAGTACCCCAGTTTGGTATTTTCATTGGAACCCTTGTGTGATGAGATTAAAAGAGCTGATTACATGTACTGTGTTTCAAATGGCAACGATCGACAGGCTCCTTCCTTCACATGCTTAACCGCTTGGTTGGAATTAGTTTCTTTTAATGTCTGATGATCACAGGCAGAATGTGCTTTACCTCTTTTTCCCCTTTTATGCTTTGATACAAAGTTAATTTATTCATGGAATATATTTCTGTAGCAATGCTTTGTTCTCTCTCGCTAGGTGATTAACTATGTTGATGTGGCTTTTAAACATAATTTAGTGTGACGGATAAATTACAGTTAAAATCCTGGGCTAGTGATACCATGTAAATACTCTTTGTTTGATTAGAATTATTCATTTTCTAATTTTGTTGGTTCTTCACTGAATTACAAGTTGTGTAATGTTGTTTTGGACAGTCAATGTTCTTTGGAGGCTATTTCTCTTTCTTTTCACCCAAAATTACCTCTATTTTTGAAGCCAAGAGGAAGCTCCGATCTTGCGTTGTCTTGAAATCCAATTACAAAAATAAAAATGTTATTTATATGGCATCTGTCTCACTCTTGTTTGAAAGCAAATCTCAAGTCTTCTCTACAAAAGCAATTGTCATTTTTATTTATAACAGTAAATCAGTAAGTCAAATTAAACAATGTACAGCAGTTTAAAGGTGGCAATCCATTGGAAATCCAGTTCCCATTTACTCTGCTGCTGATGTTGACTAAGCTGTTGTCGTGGAAACAGTATAGGACATATTCTCATGGCATGTATTTCCTGTTACTTTCTCCTGTAGTCTCTCTCCCGACTGTGTTCTTCTCTATGCTTACTGGACTGGTCTCTCTCTCTATTCCTATCACTGTCCCTGTCTTTCTCTCGCTCCCTGTCCCTATTTCTATCACTGTCCCTGTCTTTCTCTCGCTCCCTGTCCCTATTTCTATCACTGTCTTTCTCACTCTCCCTATTTCTATCATTGTCCCTCTCTCTTTCCCTAGTTCTTTCTCCCTCCTCCCTGCCTGTCCTCTTGCTCTCCAACTGCAGTCCTCCATCTCTCCTCTCCCCCATCTCATGTCTCCTCTTCTCATCCTCCCTGGACCTATCCCTCTCTCTGTCCTGTTGGTCTCCATAGCGATTTCGGAACCCTCCGTCCTCCTGCCTGTGTGTGTCTCGGGGGTTCCGTAGTTCTGCCCCAGGCCCTGGTCTCTCTCCCCTGGACCTCAGCCGCTCCTCTGCCGCCCCCCGCTGGCTGTACTTGTCATAACCCAGGTCCTCTTTCTCCTGCTTCACCTTCACTGTCGGGACAGGCCCGGGTGGAGTCTGGGCCAGCCTCTCCCTCTGCTCCCTCTCCGCCTTTAGAGCATTTTTCTCCTTTTTCTTTTTCTTCTTCTCTTTCTTGTCTGGGTTGGAAATGAAAGAAAAGATTGAGTGAGGTCAGGTAAGAGGAGATGATATGAACATGACAGACACCTATTTGAGACACTGACAGCCAAGTTATCCTTCACTACTCGGCTGTACTCAGTGTCCTTGCCTTACAATTAAAGTCTACTTTAGTCAAAACGGCTCTGGGAATGACAAGCAGCAGACATGTACCCTCTAAGCCTCCAGTAGTATCCCCTCCTCACCTTTCTTGGGCTTCTTCACTGGTACAGCATACTGTTCCTCTTCTTCGGACTCAGAGGATGAATGGTCGGGTAGTTTAGGGGCACAGCCCTCCTCCCTTAGGCGCTTGGTGATATCGTCCATGTCCTCATTGTCTTTGGGAGGGCGGTAGTTGAGCACATGGTCCACTCGGATGGTCCGCCCCTTTATCTAGATGTCAAGAGGGACAGATCATAACACAATGTAATGAGGTACAGTAATTTACAAGTATTTTGCCAGTAAAATGCATGTTTACTGGTTTGGTCTCATAAAATGTATTTCTCTCTTGTTCTCTCTCAGCTGGGAGTGATTACTGTTCATTACCTTGATCCCGTTTAAGTTATCCACAGCCAGGATTGTGCTCCTCTGGTCCTCGTAGCAGATGAAGCAGAAGCCTTTGGATTTACCAGTCTTCTTATCACGCACCAGGTTGATGTTGGCTATCTCGCCATACCTGCAGACACACATTAACCAGGATAACTCAATCTAATGCAGAATTTTTTATTCAGAATGAAAAGGAAGAAGGTTCAGAGGGAAGAGTGGAAGATAAGGATGGAAAGAGACATGCAATTGGATAAACAAGAGACAGAAAGAACCGGGGGAGAGAAGGGGGGATGTGAGTGAGAGATGGGAGGAAAGGGTATATGTATGGGCCTCACTGAGAGAAAACACAGACGATGTCACCTTCTGTCAGCTCATAAGGAAATCCACCTGCAGGTTACAACAAACACAAAGGTTAAAAAAAAGAGGCTTAAAAAGAGGCTTGGTGGTGAGGGACTGGAAAACAAGCCATTAATTGATTAAACAAGCCACTCACATTTTCAGCCCCCAACTGGTGAGCTGCCAGTACACTCTAAACATCAACCTTGGCTGTTAGTATGGTGTGGATTTGTAATACAATGAGTTGGATCAATTCTACTCAATCCCAAAAGTGTCTCTGACACAGCCTCTTACCGATGAATATCCAGGCGCTGTCCTTGTACTCCGAGTGCCATGACACAGTCTCCTTGACCCCCAGTGAGGCCTCTCTCTCATTCAACTCATTGATCAACTTCACTTTGGTCAGGGGACTGCAGGGTGGGAGGGAGAGATGGACAAACAAAGTGTTTAACATGCAATAGAATACAGAATCATCTCTCTGCTGATCCTGTCTCTTTTCTTGACCATCCATGGCCAAGCTTCTTTTTTTTATTTTTACCCCATGAGCAAAGCATTTCGCTACACTCGCATTTAACATCTGCTAACCATGTGTATGTGACAAATAAGATTTGATTTGAGTAACTACATACCATCTGACTAGTTAGCTACCAGCTATTATGGTTAGTATGGTGTATTTATATAACGTTAACATTAGTAACAGTAGCAAATTATTAGCAAGACAACGTTAGCCATGTTGACTGATGTCCAAGTAAAGTTAGCGGCTGGCTAGTTAGTTAGCTAGATCTCTTCACATGATCACTATTAACATTACACCTACGCGAGTAAATATATAATAGGTGCAGTCGATACAAAATGTACAGCACATAATCGGTCACTTATACTCACTTCATTATAAAGTGATCTTCATGAACGTAAACGCGATTCTGACTTTAAAATGGAGATCCCGTTTGTCACTACTTTTGTTAGCTACCACAGTCACAAAGTCAACATTGGCTATATCGTACTTATTAATAAAAAATACAATAAAAAGCTTTTTGGTCGTAATTTAAGGTTAAGGTTAGGCATAAGGTTAGCAGTGGGGTTATACGGTTAGTGTTAGGTTTAAAACCAGATTTTAAGAAGATAAATTGTAGAAATAGGCGGGGTTTAGCCATAATTACGACTTTCTGGTTGGGGTAACTAGTGACGACCGGAGATACCCGAACAACTTCCGTTTTCGACGCGTCAGACTAAGCGGAGGGGATTGTGGGAGGTGTAGTTCAAAGGCATGTTCCCTTCTCAGTAGACAAACCTCAGAGAAACTTTTAAGTACGAACAAAATCTTTCTTCCAAAAGAGTCCTGCCGAAAAAAATGCATTTTAATATAATGTTATTCAATTCCAAGAGTATCTTTTTATTCAGGAAAAGTTTGCTTCAATGATACTGCATTGGCCCACACTTATCGCTTCTCTTTATGAAATCGACTTTTATAGCACCATCATCCCTCATATCAGTGAGTGTAATTCTATTGCCTAGTTGTGAAATATGGACGTATTTATCCTATAAATAAGTGCTTATATGTCAAGGAAGTGCCCATTAATGAATAATCATTCAACCATTGTCTCATTTATTTGAACTAACAAACACTCAAACAATACCTACCTCATATCAAGGTTTTCTCAATATGTTGCCACTATGGTACTTACTGTAAGTGACAACAGTAAAGCAATTCTTCATTGACACAAAGAGAGTAAATCATTTGGAGATGATGCAAAATGTGGGCAATAAAACATAACACACATTTCCCATGTACCTCCTGAATGGAGGTAATAATACACACTACTTTCATAAGAAATTACTTTGTGAAAAAAAGTTGTTCATATAATCACTGACTGTTCAGAGAACAACCATTTGTACACAAAACAAGCTGTTCCACTTCAAAACACATACATACACCTACTTACACCTCTCAACAGTGGTGTAAAGTACTTAAGTAGTACTTTAAAGTATTTTTTACTTAAGTAGTTTTTTGGGTATATGTTCTTTACATTACTGTTTACATCTTTGCCTACTTTCACTTCTACTTCACTACATTCCTAAAGAAAATAATGTACTTTTTACTCAATACATTTTTTAAAAAGTACTTGTTACACCCAAAAGTACTCGTTACATTTTGGCAGGACAATGGTCAAATTCACACACGTATCAAAAGACCATCCCTGGTCATCCCTACTGCCTCTGATCTGGTGGACTCACTAAACTGTAAATTATGTCTGAGTGTTGATTGCCCCTGGCTATCTGTAAATAAATAAAAAGCAAGAACATTCTGCCCTCTGGTTTGCTTAATATAGTTAATTTTAAGTGCTTTGTGCTTCATACTTTACTTTTAATACTTAGTACCTTCGGGAAGTATTCAGACCCATTGACTTTTTCCACAATTTGTTATGTTACAGCTATATTATTTTTCTACAACTTGATTGGAGTCTACCTATGGTACATTTAATTGATTGGACATGATTTGGGAAGGCACACACCTGTCTATATAAGGTCCCACAGTTGACAGTGCATGTCAGAGCAAAAACCAAGCCATGAGGTCGAAGGAGTTGTCAGTAGAGGATTGTGTCGAGGCACAGATCTTGGGAAGGGTACCAAAAATGTCTGTAGCATTGAAGGTTGTTGGTCCATAATTTTTAAATGGAAGAAGTTTTGAATCACCAAGGCGCTTTCTAGAGCTGCCCCCCCCTGCCAAACTGAGCAATCGGGGGAGAAGGGCCTTTTAATAATTTTTTAACCTTTATTTAACTAGGCAAGTCAGTTAAGAACAAATTCTTATTTTCAATGACGCCCTAGGAACAGTGGGCAGAACAACAGATTTGTACCTTGTCAGCTCAGGGATTTGAACTTGCAACCTTCCGGTTACTAGTCTAACGCTCTAACCACTAGGCTACCCTGCCACCCGAGATCAGAAAGAACCCGATGATCACTCTGACAGAGCTCTGGAGTTCCTCTGTGGAGATGGGAGAAACTTCCAGAAGGGCAACCATCTGCAGCACTCCACCAATCAGGCCTTTATGGTAGTGGCCAGACGGAAGCCACTCCTCAGTAAAAGGCACATGACAGCCTGCTTGGAGTTTGCCAAAAGGCACCTAAAGACTGTCACACCATGAGAAATAAGATTATCTGGTCTGATGAAAACAAGATTGAACACTTTCGCTTGAATGCCAAGCGTTACGTCTGGAGGAAACCTGGCACCATCCCTACGGGGAAGCATGGTGGTGGCAGCATCATGCTGTGGGGATGTTTTTCAGCGGCAGCGACTGGGAGACTAGTCAAATCAAATCAAATCTAATTTTATTTGTCACATACACATGGTTAGCAGATGTTAATGCGAGTGTAGCGAAATGCTTGTGCTTCTAGTTCCGACAATGCAGTGATAACCAACAAGTAATCTAACTAACAATTCCAAAACTACTGTCTTATACACAGTGTAAGGGGATAAAGAATATGTACATAAGGATATATGAATGAGTGATGGTACAGGGCAGCATACAGTAGATGGTATCGAGTACAGTATATACATATGAGATGAGTATGTAGACAAAGTAAACAAAGTGGCATATTCTGGATGATAGCGGGGTGAACAGGCAGTGGCTCGGGTGGTTGATGTACTTGATGATCTTTATGGCCTTCCTGTAACATCGGGTGGTGTAGGTGTCCTGGAGGGCAGGTAGTTTGCCCCCGGTGATGCGTTGTGCAGACCTCACTACCCTCTGGAGAGCCTTACGGTTGAGGGCGGAGCAGTTGCCGTACCAGGCGGTGATACAGCCCGCCAGGATGCTCTCGATTGTGCATCTGTAGAAGTTTGTGAGTCCTTTTGGTGACAAGCCGAATTTCTTCAGCCTCCTGAGGTTGAAGAGGCGCTGCTGCGCCTTCTTCACGACGCTGTCAGTGTGAGTGGACCAATTCAGTTTGTCTGTGATGTGTATGCCGAGGAACTTAAGACTTGCTACCCTCTCCACTACTGTTCCATCGATGTGGATATGGGGGTGTTCCCTCTGCTGTTTCCTGAAGTCCACAATCATCTCCTTAGTTTTGTTGACGTTGAGTGTGAGGTTATTTTCCTGACACCACACTCCGAGGGCCCTCACCTCCTCTCTGTAGGCCGTCTCGTCGTTGTTGGTAATCAAGCCTACCACTGTTGTGTCGTCCGCAAACTTGATGATTGAGTTGGAGGCGTGCGTGGCCACGCAGTCGTGGGTGAACAGGGAGTACAGGAGAGGGCTCAGAACGCACTCTTGTGGGGCCCCCGTGTTGAGGATCAGCGGGGAGGAGATGTTGTTGCCTACCCTCACCACCTGGGAGTCAGGATTGAGGCAAAGATGAACGGAACAAAGTACAGAGAGATCCTTGATGAAAACCTGCTCCAGCTCAACAGCTCAGACTGGGGACAAGGTTCACCTCCGGGTCGGAATAATTACGTAAATGTCATATTTAAGTTTTTTATTTGCAAACATTTCTAAAAACCTATTTTTGCTGTGTCATTATGGGGTATTGTGTGTAGATTGATGAGGGAAAAAACAATTGAATCAATTTTAGAATAAGACTGTAACTTAACAAAATGTGGAAAAAGTCAAGGGGTCTGAAAACTTTCCAAAGGCCGTATAAGTATATTTTAGCAATTCCATGTATTTTTAATACTTAAATATATTTCAAACCAAATACTTTTAGACTTTTACTCAAATAGTATTTTACTAGGTGACTCTCACTTTAGTAATTAACTTTTTAGTTATCTTTACTTTTACTCAAGTATTACAAATGAGTACTTTTTCCACCACTGCTTCTCAGACACCCATAGACAATGGGCTCGTTTAAGTGGTAAGGTGAAAGCAACCGAATGTAGACAAAAGTCGAAGAGTGAATTCGGGGGAGGTGCATCTGGGACAGCCTAAAGTGTGACACTAACCGGGTTTCCATCCAACCTTTTAATGCGAGTAAAGTACATGTCGGAAAAAATATTTAATGACAGGCGTGATGGAAGCAGAACATTTGTCGGAAAACTGTCCAGCTAGACAAGGTGGGATTAATTATGCATGAAATGTCAGTGGAAACGCTTTTATGCGCAAATATTGATATTATAACTATCATATCTAAATAAACTTGGAGTCCTGCGATAACATGTTGTGTGATCCTCCCACAAGGACTAGTCGGAAAAACATGCAGTGTCAATACCAGAGTGGGCAAATTCGCTATATAACGCAAAACAAATTGCGAGAAAACCATCAGTACAGTTGAAAATGTGATGGAAACCCATTTAACTTGACATTTTTATTCGCTACATTCAAATTTAACTGCAAAAGTAGTTTTATCTGCACTACATCATCACGCACAGCTTCTTATCTGCAACAAGCAGCTCTGTCTGACATCTCTCACTAGCCTCTAACACGGCTATGTTCCTGTCCTTAACGGAGATGAGTGCCCCGATCTTCAGCCACACCTCCCTCTGCCAGCAGGCGTACACCAGAGGGTTGATGAGGGGGTTGGACAGCCCCAGCAGCTACAGGTCGTTCTCCAGCAACTTGTACAACTCACAGCCCTCACACAGCACCTGCACCACACACACCACCAGCAAATGGTGAAACAGACCACCAGCAGAGCCACAGTCCTCAGAGCCTTGGCGTGGCCCCAGTAGTGGCTGCGCTGTGGAAGCCTTTAGCTGGCCTGACAGATCTGCATCTGGTGGCCGCAGGCAATCTTCAGGATGTCCAGGTAGAAGTAGTTGAAGACAGAGAGGATGGGGAAGAAGCCAGCACACCACAATGAAGCCCCGAGGACGGATGACAGAGAAGAAGGTGCAAAGGCTGCTGCTGTCGAAGTTTCTCTGCTGTAGCTGCCGCGCCTGCAGAGCAGAGGAGAATAACAAACATACTATATAATACTCTATTTAGATTATTAGTGTAAAAATATATCATGTTCCTTATCCAGTTGATCAAGAATTCACAAATTGAGTCTGTTCATCCCTTGAATTGAAATGAAACCCTGTTGTTAGGGACATCAAGGTATCTGGCATGGCCAGGTTGATAACGAAGCACCAGCTCTGACTGCCCTTCCTGCACATTAGCTGAAACAGAGCAGCAGCTACCAGCAGGTTGGTTGAGATAATGAGGAGACAGGCCACATTCAGGATCCATCCCATAATTTATGGTGTCATTGAGGTGCAGACAACAGGGGTTGGTATAGGTCTCACACCAGGCATCATGGCCGTGAGGTTGCCACCCGACTCTCCTATCCAGCATGTCTTATTGTAAGCTGCCATTGAGTCATATACAAGCTCTATGTCTTGTATATCTGTGAGATCCCCACCCCCTCAAAACAAATCAATTATATCCACCAACATCCACTCCTGCTGTGGTATATTGACATTTGAATCCAAAGACCCTTTTTCCTATTTGTATTGACTTCTGTAAATGTTTCTTGTTAATATCTTTCTCTGCCAAACTCCTTGTAAAACAATAATAAAAAGTGCTGTTAATTAAAAAGTAATGGAAAAAAGGTAGAACATTCAGAGGGTACTCATCCACTCCTGATGTGCCTTTGCTCCTGAGAGGGCAAAGTATCTTCCCGCCTCTCTCGTCTGCAGCTGTGGTTCCTCTGCATCTGACTCTTGTCCAGCCTGCTATCTGGCTGTCATCCCAGTCACCTCGAAGAGTCCCTGGTGCAGACATTCAGGATGATGGGGCCATTTTCCACAAGGGTTCACCACCACCACCACCACCAAATCTGGGTTAATGACAGTAGTATGCAGTATAAACATAATCTGACAATACACTAAAATAGATCCGCTTTCGATGCCATCTATATCTTCATCATAAAGTCATTAGTGTTTTTTAAAGCCCTGTTCATTGAATTCAATAAGTAGGGCAGTAAGGTAAGAGAGGAAGAGTTTTCTGTGGCGTGTCTCTTGGGAAGACCCATCTGTAGGCATATATGTGAGTCCTTTAGGAAACACACAGAAGAAAAAAATCCAGATAGAGACACAGAAGAGAAAACAACCATCTACTCCCACTTACTAGAATCAACAAAGAGTATCTGCTCTCTTGGCTCCTCTAGTGTCTAAGGTGGGTCCTAGCAAAAATAATACACTTCTCAAAATAATTAAGGGAACACTAAAATAACACACTTCTCAAAATAATTAAGGGAACACTAAAATAACACATCCTAGATCTGAATGAATGAAATATTCTTATTAAATACTTTTTCTTTACATAGTTGAATGTGCTGACAACAAAACCACACAAAAATGATCAATGGAAATCAAATTGATCAACCCATGGAGGTCTGGATTTGGAGTCACACTCAAAATTAAAGTGGAAAACCACACTACAGGCTGATCCAACTTTGATGTAATGTCCTTAAAACAAGTCAAAATGAGGCTCAGTAGTGTGTGGCCTCCACGTGCCTCCTGAGGGATCCCCAGACTGTGGCCTCCACGTGCCTGTATGACCTCCCCCAGACCTACAACGCCTGGGCATGGAGTGAGACATTTACATTTACATTTAAGATGAGGTGGCGGATGGTCTTCACCTGACATCCAGTGGAACAGGTGCATCTAAATCTTTTAAGGGGGGTGAGAAGGATTACTCCCCTAGACCTGGGCTGTCTCCGGAAATTGACTCCGCATCCTGGCGTCAACTCCTGGACAGTCTGTGGTGCTGGATGGCCCTTGTTGGTGGATGGCCTGGAGGTACTGAGACATGATGTCCCAGATGTGCTCAATTGGATTCAGGTCTGGGAACGGGCGGGCCAGTCCATAGCATCAATGCCTTCCTCTTGCAGGAACTGCTGACACACTCCAGCCACATGAGGTCTAGCATTGTCTTGCATTAGGAGGAACCCAGGAGCAACCACACCAGCATATGGTCTCACAAGGTGTCTGAGGATCTCATCTCGGTACCTAATGGCAGTCAGGCTACCTCTGGCGAGCACATGGAGGGCTGTGCGGCCCCCCAAAGAAATGCCACCCCACACCATGACTGACCCATCGCCAAACCGGTCATGCTGGAGGATGTTGCAGGCAGCAGAACGTTCTCCACGCCGTCTCCAGACTGTCACACGTGCTCAGTGTGAACCTGCTTTCATCTGTGAAGAGCACAGGGCGCCAGTGGCGAATTTGCCAATCTTGGTGTTCTCTGGCAAATGCCAAACGTCCTGCACGGTGTTGGGCTGTAAGCACAACCCCCACCTGTGGACGTCGGGCCCTCATACCACCCTCATGGAGTCTGTTTCTGACCGTTTGAGCAGACACATGCACATTTGTGGCCTGCTGGAGGTCATTTTGCAGGGCTCTGGCAGTGCTCCTCCTGCTTTGCACAAAGGCGGGGGTAGCGGTTCTGCTGCTGGGTTGTTGCCCTCCTACGGCCTCCTCATCTCCTGATGTACTGGCCTGTCTCCTGGTAGCTCCTCCATGCTCTGGACACTATGCTGACAGACACAGCAAACCTTCTTGCCACAGCTTGCATTGATGTGCCATCCTGGATGAGCTGCACTACCTGAGCCACTTGTGTGGGTTGTAGACTCCGTCTCATGCTACCACTAGAGTGAAAGCACCGCCAGCATTCAAAAGTCACCAAAACATCAGCCAGGAAGCATAAGAACTGAGAAGTGGTCTGTGGTTATCACCTGCAGAACCACTCCTTTATTGGGGGTCGTCTTGCTAATTGCCTAATTTCCACCTGTTTTCTATTCCATTTGCACAACAGCATGTGAAATTTATTGTCAATCAGTGTTGCTTCCTAAGTGGACAGTTTGATTTCACAGAAGTGTGATTGATTGACTTGGAGTTACATTGTGTTGTTTAAGTGTTCCCTTTATTTTTTTGAGCAGTGTATTATAGAAGGAATTTTCATCTTGAGAAGCCCCTTCATCTTGGCACACAACACTGCACAATCACAGTGCTGTACAAAATGTGCTGTGACTAACCACTGTACCTATTGGACGTTATGGCTAAGGGTTTTATGTATGTATTTACACAGCTCTAAACAAACAGAGGCAAAATACATGATAGGGAGAGAATGAGAGACAGGGAGAGAGAGTTTGTTTGCCAGACAGGATGACACGAATCTCTGTTATCAGTCAACTACTTCCGTTTTACATATGGGAAACATTTCATTTGGGTGACATAACCCTGCACAAATGACTACCCGACTTCCTCATAAGAGTATGCATTTACAGTTGAAGTCGGAGGTTTACATACACTTAGGTCGGAGTCATTAAAACTCGTTTTTCAACCACTCCACAAATTTCTTGTTAATAAACTATAGTTTTGGCAAGTTGGTTAGAACATCTACTTTGTGCATGACACAAGTCATTTTTCCAACAATTGTTTACAAACAGATTATTTCACCTAAAATTCACTGTATCACAATTCCAGTGGGTCAGAAGTTTACATACACCAAGTTGACTGTACCTTTAAACAGCTTGGAAAATTCCAGAAAATGATGTCAAGAGGCTTCGGATAGGCTAATTTTTTAAATTTAATTTTACCTTTATTTAACCAGGCAGGTTAAGAACATATTCTTATTTTCAATGACGGCCTGGGAACAGTGGGTTAACTGCCTGTTCAGGGGCAGAACGATAGATTTGTACCTTGTCAGCTCAGGGGTTTGAACTCGCAACCTTCCGGTTACTAGTCCAACGCTCTAACCACTAGGCTACGCTGCCGCCACATCATTTGAGTCAATTGGAGGTGTACCTGTGGATGTATTTCAAGGCCTACCTTAACACTCAGTGCCTCTTTGCTTGATATCATGGGAAAATCAAAAGAAATCAGCCAAGACCTCACAAAAAAAAATGGTAGACCTTCAATAGTCTGGTTCATCCTTGGGAGCAATTTCCAAAAGCCTGATGGTACCACATTCATCTATACAAACAATAGTACGCAAGTATAAACACCATGGGATCACGCAGCCATCATACCGCTCAGGAAGGAGATGCCTTCTGTTTCCTAGAGATGAACGTACTTTGGTGCGAAAAGTGCAATTCAATGCTAGAACAACAGCGAAGGACCTTGTGAAGATGCTGGAGGAAACAGGTACAACAGCATATATATCCACAGTAAAACAAGCCACTCAGCAAGGAAGAAGCCACTGCTCTTTAACCGCCATAAAAAGCAGACTACGGTTTGCAACTGCACATGGGAACAAATATTGTACATTTTGGAGAAACGTTCTCTGGTCTGATGAAAAAAAAATAGAACTGTTTGGCCATAATGACCATCATTATGTTTGGAGGCCGAATAACACCATCCCAACCGTGGAGCACGGGGGTGGCAGCATCATGTTGTGGGGGTGCATTGCTGCAGGAGGGACTGGTGTACTTCACAAAATAGATGGCATCATGAGGCTGGAAAATTATGTGGATATATCGAAGCAACATCTCAAGACTTCAGTCAGAAAGTTAAAGCTTGGTCGCAAATAAGACTTTCAAATGGCAAAATGGCTTAAGGACAACAAAGTCAAGGTATTGGAGTGGCCATCATAAAGCCCTGACCTCAATCCTATGGAAAATTTGTGGGCAGAACTGAAAAAGTGTTTGTGAGCAAGGAGGCCTACAAACCTGACTCAATTACACCAGCTCTGTCGGGAGGAATTGTCCAAGATTCACCCAACTTATTGTGGGAAGCTTGTGGAAGGCTACCTGAAACGTTTGACCCAAGTTAAACAGTTTAAGAGGCAACGCTACCAAATACTAATTGAGTGTATGTAAACGTCTGACCCAATGGGAATGTGATGATAGAAATAAAAGCTGAAATAAATCTCTTTCTACTATTATTCTGACATTTCACATTCTTAAAAAATAAAGTGGTGATCCTAACTGACCTAAGACAGGGAATTTTTACTCTGATTAAATGTCAGGAATTGTGAAAAACTGAGTTTAAATATATTTGGCAAAGGTGTATGTAAACTTCCGACTTCAACTGTACATGTCTTCTTCTCTCTCTTTCTGTAACTATTTCTCAACTCCCTCCTCTCACACCCTCAGCCACAACAACCCAACCAGGTCAGTCTAAACAGTATCAGGTTCACATCAAGTACACAGTGATCTTTTATGTAAGAGCAAAGATCCTCTTTTTATCACAGAGGGTAAAAAAACCTCTGGCTCCCACAGAGATACAATGTGGGAATGTTATTGATCCCTACTAGACCTTTCAGTGCCATTCAAAACTTCTGTTGGTCAGCAGTAATTGTGCCCACTGCCCCTGTACCAGTAGGCATTCTCACCCTGTATACGGCTAGCACTACCCACCTCTCACCTACGGATTCTCAACCCCACCATGCCATGTTATTCTTTGAATAGACTACAGTACCCCCTGTCTTGGGCTTGAACTCTGAAGTTGAACGCTCTGAAGTTGAGAATCGTTTGGACTGTGAATTAAAGATGTCTTTAAAGAGACGGCTGCTGTCCATGTTGTTGGGCTGTGTCTACTACGTGGCTTCGCTCTTCTGCTTCAACCCCAACAACTGTGTCTCCATTAGCACCCGGTGAGTATGTGTGTGTACAGGTATGAGTGAGTGTGTGTGTGTGTGTGTACAGGTGTGAGTGAGTGTGTATTTCAGTGTGTTTGCCCGAGTGTTTGTATTTGTGTGATGGGCAAAAATGTCTTAGTCATGAATCATGGTGTGTGTTAATAATGTCTTATCTGTTCATCTGTTGGTAATTTGCAACAATCTGAGGTAGTGACATGTCCTCTGTTTTATGTGTGTGTTTTTTTTTACATGTGTGTGTTGGCATGTTTCCTCGCTTGATAAAGAATGAAATACACAGTATAACAATACAGGATGTAAAAACAAGATTGCTATTGAGTTACTTTTTTTGTCTTAATATATTCTCAGTAAAGGGTAATAAATAAAGTATTCATAAAGTAATTAACAAAGTAATAATGAAGTAATCTTTGCTCGAATATACATTTATATATATTTAATACAGTATGTTAAACAGAACCTTACCTTGAACAGTTTGCTGTGTTTGGCACCACTCACTGATCATGTCTTTTGTGCTCTTTTGACAAACCATTTTAGGAATCTCATGACAGTTGTCCAGCAGCTGTACCAACGAGTCACGAGGCTTGTGCGAACCACTTTGTGATCTTGTGGAGCTCGTTAACACTCATCATCCTCAAGACTGAGTCACTCTACTGCCCTACCCTTTCCATCCAATGGAGATGACCTGCAGAGCACCTGCCACAGACAGAGCAAGAGGACAAAAATAGTGCTCTCACAGTCGTGTATTGTTTTTTTTGGAACACCTGAACATTCTTAGAGATCCCTCTTACCATTGCAGTTCACTGTAATAGTATTTGTTTTGTTATTGATTCAGATAGATTTAGTTGAGATCCTACTGGGCTTGTTGTGTGAGATGTGAATGAGGTGGTGGACGCACGAGATTTGGTTGGGTGGCCCCCCACCTTGCGGGCAAAACATTTTAGTGGTCACCCTCTTGACAGCAGAGAGAAAAAAAAGTATATTTTAAAGTTAAGTTACTGCAATACTACACATTTTGCATGGGCCGGAGAGAACATTTAGCAATTTTATAATTCATTTCATGGAATTCTACTTATTTTGCAGAGATAAAAATGTGCAGTTTTAAAGCCAATTTCCTGCAATTCTACACATTTGGCCATGACTCATGCCATGTTAATATAATATGATTTCTGAGTGGGAGTGACTAATACAATCAATGGGGGCCCACTGGCATTCAGGGTCCCTGGGCATGTGCCCTGTGTGTCTGGTTGGTAATTCGTCCATGATTACTACAAGTTTCGATTGCTGGTTACCAATGTTGGTTACCAATCCCAAAAATGGTTGACATGAGTGACTGTCAGTGACTGACATGACAAGATAAAACTGTGATGTACAAAAATTGTTGACATGAGTGACTGTCAGTGACTGACATGACAAGAGAAAACTGTGATGTACAACCAAATATTCTACTATTCTAACTCTCTGCCTGTCTGAGTTTGTTTGTGTGGTTTGGGGGCCCCTAGTGGCCGCTTATGTCTCTTAGTGGCTAGGGGTGGCCCTGGACGCAAACATACTTGTAGGTCTATTATGTTTTCAGGTTTCAGCTGTGATTCTGTGGCTCAGGCTGTTCCCTTTTATATGCTTGACTGATCTTTCCGTTATAGAACTTGAATTTTAGCACCATTGTTTGCACAGGAGGCAACACATTTGTAATACATGGATGGGATACAATGAGCTGGCCATTGACACTGTGGATTTTATTTTGGCAGCTTTCCGTAGGCATAACGATGTAGGGTGTGGTTGTGTAACAGTATTGCTTCCGTCCCTCGCCTTAACCTGGGCTCGAACCAGGGACCCTCTGCACACATCAACAACAGCCACCCGCGAAGCATCGTGCCACAAATCCCGCGGCCCTTGCAGAGGTGAACAACTACTTCAGGTCTCAGAGCGAGTGACGTCACCGATTGAAACACTATTAGCGCGCACCACTGCTAACTAGCTAGCCGTTTCACATCGGTTACACTCACCCCCCTTTTGACCTCCTCCTTTTCCGCAGCAACCAGTGATGCGGGTCACGGCACCAATGTAACAGTATAACTTTCATCCGTCCCTCGCCCCGGGCTCGAACCAGGGACCCTCTGCACACAATCAACAGTCACCCACGAAGCATCGTTACCCATCGCGCCACAAAAGCTGCAGCTCTTGGAGAGCAAGGGGAACAACTACTTCAGGTCTCAGAGAGAGTGACGTCACCGATTGAAACGCTATTAGCGTGCACCACCATTAACTGGCTAGCAATTTCACATCGGTGACAGTTGCTCTTGCCTTGAGGGGAGACGCCACAGAACTGACCGATTTAAGTAGCTGGTAAATTTGTTGTGCACACAGAATGCCATTCACAGAGAGCATTTTTATTTTTGCAGAGTATGAATGAGTATGAACATACCTTTGCCATGTATTAAGTATTATGAGCATGCTTTTGCATAGCTGAAGAAATGCAGTACATGTTAGAAGCATTTGTTTAAGTGCATGAGCTTTGTGTTAGTGGCAGAAATGTCCTGCATTGTAATGAGAGTGCTGGAAAAGCCAATTACAGGATCATTCAAAGATGTCATTCATTTCATGCTCTCTTCTGGAAAACAGAGCAGTTATTTCTACATGATGGTCAATAAATTAATGCTTTCAGTGAGCTTCAAAGCTACCACTGGACATGGAAAAGATGTCCTGCTGGAATTGATGTGATTGAGTTTTGTTAAATCTGCTCCATGAATGCATATAGTGCAGTATGTGCTGTCTTCATTAAATAATACTGGGCTTTTACCTTGTGCAAATTATGGGAAGATGGGGAGTATTGAACAACATGTAGTTCAACTTTGCATTAGCTTGGTGGTAGTTTAAATACATTCAAATCTAGGTAGTGTTTTCAGTAGTTTCAGTAGACTTTTTTGCCATATAGCGTTGTAGCTAACTACTGAAACTACAGACTAAAATTAAATGTAAAAAAGGTGAATTAGGCAAGAATTTTCTTTTTTGTAGTAACTTTAGTTAAGTAAACTATATTTTCTGAGTATTTTCCCCAACATTGAAGAGAATATGTTAAATACATTTGTACCATTTGATTGATCTAAATGTTATAACAGTTTAGTCTTTTGTCATTCCTGCTGTAGGCCTATCAACACTGATAAACAAACTTTACATTTGTTTTCATAAATGTTTGCCAGTATATTTTTTATATGCCTATACCGTTAACTCACAACATACGTCTGGTGTAATAGACAGCCATATGACGTAATATATTTACTACATGATAAATGTATATGTAGGCCTCGGGAAATTGTAACAAAGGCAAACTACATAAGAAAAGGGCGTTGCATCATTATCGCGTACCCTTCTAAATGGTTCCGGAAACTTCCGGTGCCCTCTGTTCCTCTTTCGGCACAAATCCACTAGAAATGGAAAGCTACGTAGCCGGATAACTTTTGTGTTGTTTTATTTATTGAATAAACCCACTTGATGTCGAAGATATGGAATCCAAAATAAAATAGCAGTGCACAACTTGTATTAACATTACTGGTAGGTGTCATTATGTGGTGTTGCAGTTTGTAGCGGGTTTCGTAACTTATTTCTAGAACTGTTGGCTTTAGCTAACAATCTACAGTAACTATAGTAGCAAGCTGGTTGTCGCTAACATGCGGACCTGGCGGCCAACGCGGGTTCTGCTAAATTAACGATTATTCCTTTGATTTGATTGACATTTCAGATAGGACTGGGACTCACCTCTGTATTTTAAAAGTTGAGCTGGTAGTATCAGATAACATTACATTGTATCATCTTTGCTGTCACTCGCGTTATCCTACACACAGTGATGTGGGCGGGGAATGAAACAACCAAAACCAATTGAAATCCTTTAAATGTTGATTGACTTAAATGGCAGCCAACAGAAATTCTCAATGTTTGAGATGGCTAATTTCATGACACTTTGAGAGAGGCGTTCCTTTCCGGCGCAATATTCTGTGATGCTGATTGTATGAGCACTCGGGAAGTAATCAAATCAGGTAGCACAATGTTACATGATGTACGATTACAACAATTTCTTTATTTGTATTTCGGCGGCCTGCTGTTGTTTTTAGCAGGGCTCCATCACGTAGAAGCGGCCACCACCGAAATGACCAACCTGAACTGGAAACCGTTCATCTACGGAGGGATGGCCTCTATTGTCGCAGAATTCGGTAAGTGATGCACCAAACCATTTCACGCTAATCTAATTTATTTGAGTCATGCATTAATTTTATTATTATTATAGTCACACACATTTAAGACGTATGTTTATATCCATCACATTGAGAAGCACTGCGAGATTTGCATCAGCATCTCTTCTTGAGTGATGGCGAAGGCCCTAAATGATGGATGCTGCATCAAATGATTAATGATGCTACTCCATTGGAGTAGATCTACAGTGATGCAATTGTGTGCAACCCCAATCAATTATAGATTTACTTAGATAAACCAACTTAAATGATACTGCTCCTTAGAAAAAAAGCTAAACAATGCAACACACCTATTTGCTGAAAGCATTCATGTTGGTTTTAATTACAATCAATGCATTGTTACTCCACCTCATTGTATTGAAAAAATATACCCTGTGATGGTAAACCCTGTGATGGTAAACCCTGTGAAAGTAATCACCTCTTCCTCTTTACTTCAGTATCATGTCCCCTAATCTTATGAAGGGGCTTGACAATTATGTCATTAAATTAATTGTGTGAATATATATATATATATACACACACACACACTGAGTGTACAAAATTATAGGAATACCTTCCTGGTATTGAGTTGCACCCCTTTTGCCCTCAGAGTAGCCTAATTTAGTCTGGCAATGGACTCTACAAGTTGTCGAAAGCGTTCCACAGGGATACTGGTCCATGTTGACTCCAATGCTTTCCACGGTTGTGTCAAGTTGGCTGGATGTCCTTTGGGTGGTGGACCATTCTTGACACACACAGGAAACTATTGAGCATAAAAAAAACCAGCAACGTTCTTGACACACTCAAATAGTTGGGCACAATGCATTTAGTTTTTGGCAGGCGTTTAAAGCCAGAATGGAATGTTTGTTAGTAGGTGAGCCTGAGAACCAACTACCATATCCCATTCAAAGGCACTTAAATATTTTGTCTTGCCCATTCACCCTCTGAATGGCACACATACACAATCCATGTCTCAAGTCTTAAAAAATATTCTTTAACCTGTCTCCCCTTCGTGTGTGTATACACATGCATACAGTTCGAGTCAAAAGTTTGGACACACCTACTCATTCAAGGGTTTTATTTTCTTTTTACTATTTTCTACATTGTAGAATAATAGTGAAGACATCAAAACTATGAAATAACACATGGAATCATGTAGTAACCACAAAAGTGTTAAACAAATCAAAATATATTTTAGATTATTCAAAGTAGCCACCCTTTGCATTGATGACAGCTTTGTACACTCTTGGCATTCTCTCAACCAGCTTCATGAGGTAGTCACATGGAATGCTTTTCCAACAGTCTTGAAGGATTCCCACATATGCTGAGCAATTGTTGGCTGCTTTTCCTAAACTCTGTGGTCCAACTCATCCCAAACCATCTCAATCGGGTTGAGGTCGGGTGGTTGTGGAGGCCAGGTCATCTGATGCAGCATTCCCATCACTCTCATTCTTGTTTAAATAGCCCTCACACAGCCTGGAGGTGTGTTGGGTCATTGTCCTGTTGATAAACAAATGATAGTCCCACTAAGCCCAAACCAGATGGGATGGCGTATCGCTGCAAAATGCTGTGGTAGCCATGCTGGTTAAGTGTGCCTTGAATTCTAAATAAATCACTGACAGTGTCACCAGCAAAGCACCCCCACATCATCACACCTCCTTGTCCATGCTTCATGGTGGGAACCATACATGTGGAGATCATCCGTTCACCTACTCTGCTTCTCACAAAGACAGTGGTTGGAACCAAAAACTCAAATTTGGACTCATCAGACCAAAGGACAGATTTCCACCGGTCTAATGTCCATTGCTTGTGTTTCTTTGCCCAAACAAGTCTCTTCTTATTATTGATGTCCTTTAGTAGTGGTTTCACTGCAGAAATTTGACCATGAAGGCCTGACTCACACAGTCTCCTCTGAACAGTTGATGTTGAGACGTGTCTGTTACTTGAACTCTGTGAAACATTTATTTGGGCTGCAATTTCTGAGGCTGGTAACTCTAATGAACTTATTCTCTGCAGCAGAGGTAACTCTGGGTCTTTCTTTCCTGTAGCTGTCCTCATGAGAGCCAGTTTCATCATTTTCCGCCTTGACTGACCTTCATATCTTAAATTAATGATGGACTGTCGTTTCTCTTTGCTTATTTGAGCTGTTCATGTCTAGAGCTGGCCGCCCCACCAAACTGAGCAACCTTGGTCAGGGAGGTGACCAAGAACCCGATGGTCACTCTGACAGAGCTCCAGTGTTCCTCTGCGGAGATGGGAGAACTTTCCAGAAGGACAAACCATCTGTGCAGCACTCCACTAATCAGGCATTTATGGTAGAGTGGCCAGACGGATGCCACTCCTCAGTAAAAGACGCATGGCCAGACAGTTTGGAGTTTGCCAAAAGGCACCTAAATGACTCTGACCTTAAGAAACAAGATTCTCTGGTCTGATGAAACAGAGGTTGAACTCTTTGGTCTGGAGGAAACCAGGCATCATCCCTATGGTGAAGCGTGGTGGCAGCATCATGCTGTGGGGATGTTTTTCAGAGGCAGGGACTGGGAGACTAGTCAGGATTGAGGCAAAGATGTACAGAGAGATCCTTGATGAAAACCTGCTCCAGAGAGCTCAACAGCTCAGACTGGGGGGAGGTTCACCTTCCAACAGGACAACGACCCTAAGCACACAGCCAAGTCAACACAGGAGTGGCTTTGATACAAGTTTCTGAATGTTCTTGAATGGCCCAGCCAGAGCCCAGACTTGACCCCGATTGAACATCTCTGGAGCGACCAAATACAGGTGTGCCAAGCTTGTAGTCTCATACCCAAGAATACTCAATGCTGTAATCACTGCCAACGTTGCTTCAACAAAGTACTGAGTAAAGGGTTCTGAATACTTACGTAAATGTAATATTTCCTTTTTTTTGCAAACATTTCTAAGAACTAGTTTTTACTTTGTTATTATTGGGTATTGTGTGTAGGTTGAGGGGGGGAAATATAATTGATTCTATTTTAGAATGATTTTTGAAATTTGATAAAATGTGGAAAAAGTCAAGTGGTCTGAATACACTGTATATTGTATTTGTGATTTTTGGCCATTGAATACCATTCAAAAAGCGTACAAAAGTATATTTAAAAAAAAAAGCAAGGCTACTTCCTGGAAAACTTGCATAGCATATTATTAGCTGACCTAATGCTGCATTCCCGTGCTAGTCGGAACTAGGAAATTCAGAAATGTCCAACTTGCTAACTGGTTGTAATTATACACGTGCCGTGTTTTAAAGAATCAGCAAGTTGTACATTTCTGAGTTTTCTAATTCCGACTAGAATGTGAACGTGGCATTAGTTACTGAGGGGTCACTGTGTGTCATCTGAACTTTCTTCATTGATATACTACCTGTAATCTCTAAACGAGACAATGTTGTCTGATGTTGTCTGTTGTTCTCCCCCTAGGTACATTCCCCATAGACCTGACTAAGACGCGGCTGCAGGTGCAGGGCCAGTCCCAGTACATGGAGGTGCGCTACCGGGGCATGTTCCACGCCCTGTTCAAGATCGGCAAGGAGGAGGGCATCAAGGCACTGTACTCTGGGTGAGCAAAAATAATATGGTTTACACTATAGAAAATAACATATTACATTTGACCTTTATTTAACTAGGCAAGTCAGTTAAGAACTAATTCTTATTTTCAATGATGACCTTGTGGGTTAATTGCCTTGTTCAGGAGCAGAACAACAGATTTTTACCTTGTCAGCTCAGGGATTCGATCTTGCAACCTTCAGGTTACTAGTCCAACGCTCTAACCACTAGGCTACCTGCCGACCCACACGTTATGGTGTGCTAAGTTGGAACATACAGTGCCTTGCGAAAGTATTCGGCCCCCTTGAACTTTGCGACCTTTTGCCACATTTCAGGCTTCAAACATAAAGATATAAAACTGTATTTTTTTGTGAAGAATCAACAAGTGGGACACAATCATGAAGTGGAACGATATTTTATTGGATATTTAAAACTTTTTTAACAAATCAAAAACTGAAAAATTGGGCGTGCAAAATTATTCAGCCCCCTTAAGTTAATACTTTGTAGCGCCACCTTTTGCTGCGATTACAGCTGTAAGTCGCTTGGGGTATGTCTCTATTAGTTTTGCACATCGAGAGACTGACATTTTTTCCCATTCCTCCTTGCAAAACAGCTCAGTGAGGTTGGATGGAGAGCATTTGTGAACAGCAGTTTTCAGTTCTTTCAACAGATTCTCGATTGGATTCCGGTCTGGACTTTGACTTGGCAATTCTAACACCCGGATATGTTTATTTTTGAACCATTCCATTGTAGATTTTGCTTTATGTTTTGGATCATTGTCTTGTTGGAAGACAAATCTCCGTCCCAGTCTCAGGTCTTTTGCAGAGTCCATCAGGTTTTCTTCCAGAATGGTCCTGTATTTGGCTCCATCCATCTTCCCATCAATTTTAACCATCTTCCCTGTCCCTGCTGAAGAAAAGCAGGCCCAAACCATGATGCTGCCACCACCATGTTTGACAGTGGGGATAGGGTGTTCAGGGTGATGAGCTGTGTTGCTTTTACGCCAAACATAAAGTTTTGCATTGTTGCCAAAAAGTTCAATTTTGGTTTCATCTGACCAGAGCACCTTCTTCCACATGTTTGGTGTGTCTCCCAGGTGGCTTGTGGCAAACTTTAAACAACACTTTTTATGGATATCTTCATGAAATGGCTTTCTTTTTGCCACTCTTCCATAAAGGCCAGATTTGTGCAATATACGACTGATTGTTGTCCTATGGACAGAGTCTCCCACCTCAGCTGTAGATCTCTGCAGTTCATCCAGAGTGATCATGGGCCTATTGGCTGCATCTCTGATCAGTCTTCTCCTTGTATGAGCTGGAAGTTTAGAGGGACGGCCAGGTCTTGGTAGATTTGCAGTGGTCTGATACTCCTTCCATTTGAATATTATCGCTTGCACAGTGCTCCTTGGGATGTTTAAAGCTTGGGAAATCTTTCTGTATCCAAATCCGGCTTTAAACTTCTTCACAACAGTATCTCGGACCTGCCTGGTGTGTTCCTTGTTCTTCATGATGCTTTCTGTGCTTTTAACGGACCTCTGAGACTATCACAGTGCAGGTGCATTTATACGGAGACTTGATTACACACAGGTGGATTGTATTTACATCATTAGTCATTTAGGTCAGAGCATTGGTGCATACATTATGACAACCAGAACAGATCCTCACTGAACTTCTGGTATTCCTTGAAGAGAGTTTGGTGATTGCACTGAATGTAAAGGGGCTGAATAATTTTGGAGGTACATGGTCTTGCCCAATTTTTCAGTTTTTGATTTGTTAAAAAGTTTGAAATATCCAATAAATGTCATTCCACTTCATGATTGTGTCCCAAGGTTCTTACCGCCTTGCTAGCTGGGAGGTGGAGTTGTCAACCGTGATGGCGAGAGAACGGGCAGTCTTCCCTTCGGGAGGAAGAGGAGCTCCGTCTTGCTGAGGTTCAGCTTGAGGTGGGATATGTCTGCCAGACATGCAGAGATGCGATTCGCCACCTGGTCATCAGAAGGGGGAAAAGGAGAAGATTGTTGATTCTTCACAAAAAAATACAGTTTTATATCTTTATGTTTGAAGCCTCAAATGTGGCAAAAGGTCGCAAAGTTCAAGGGGGCCGAATACTTTCGCAAGGCACTTTATATACCTGTTTGGATTGGATGGGCAGGGATTGACATTAAGGCTTGCCCTATTGCCCAAGGCGAGTGAGTCTGCTCTGGTTGCACCTTTGGGAAGGTGATCCCCCCCTCCTGATAACAACCAAAATGCCAGTATTCCAGTAGGCTAGTCTTACTGGTTCCACCCCTGTCTGTAGGTAATAATAGCTACTTTACATTTTCTGGCAAGTAAATATGCCTGACTTGCCCAATGAGGGAATGCCTTTCTGACCTTAATGTCTATCCCTGGAAGGGTACAACTTGTTTTGCGTCATGTGTAACTGTTGGGAAATGGCTACCTAGTTAGCGATGCACGCTAGTAGTGTTTCAATCAGTGACATCACTCGCTATAAAACCTTTAAGTAGTTGTTCCCTTGGAAGCGATATGTAATGATTCTTCAAGGGTGACTGTTGTCGATGTGTGCTGAGGGTCCCTGGTTCAAGCCCAGATTGGTGCGAGGAGAGGGACGGAAGCAATACTGGTACACATGCTAGATTTATTTTGTGTGTAATGGCCACAACTTAGATCAGATGACTGCCTGGTGCGTATGAATATGAAAACACCATGAATAATATATAATAATAATATATGCCATTTAGCAGACACTTTTATCCAAAGCGACTTACAGTCATGTGTGCATACATTCTACGTATGGGTGGTCCCAGGAATCGAACCCACTACCCTGGCGTTACAAGCGCCATGCTCTACCAACTGTGCTACAGTTGCATGAACACTGCATAGCAAAAATTCTAAGTGGTTATTGTATTCCAGATGCCTGCTATCATGGCTAAGAGGAGGACATAAAGGGCTGTCATGCCATGTTTACAATATACTTTTGTGTTGTAGATGATCATGTTAAATGCTATGCAATACATAACCATATGTTCATGCTGTTTGCACAGTGTAATGCAACCTCATGCTGGATTTGTGGCAGTCAGTCTAAATGTAGTCCTAGGCCCTACTTGGTACTGTATGCAGAATTGTAGTAATCTTCTGCAGTTTATCAGAATTGATCATGTCAATGCCGGTGACTAGAGAGATTTTTGCAAATGTCTCAGTGCATTGTTCCCTTCAGTGAATTGGCAAACGCTTTTACAAACTAAACAAAATATGTGATCCATACATGGTATTCACACATTACAGGACTACTGTAGGGAGGCAATAAACTGTCAGGTCAGCTTAAGCTCCTGGCCTGAGTATGTCAACATCCAGGACACAATGTCCAGGTCTGAGTTCTTAGAAGAGGCTTAGGTCAGGGACTAACACAATAGAAAACAACATCTTAGCTCAAAGGTGCATTGGAGAAGCAACAACTGAAGAACTGAACAACGGTACAAGTGACCCCTACGCTGCGCATTGTACTTGCAAATTCAACATTTTTGTTTTTGAAAAGTCATGCTTTGACAAAGATCTATGTGGCCAAGTGGATGAACTTGTCAGTAAATGTTTAATTTGTAAGTATACACAGTATTATTATTATATATTACTCTCTCAGTTCTACAATTTTAGAACATGGAATCAAACACAATATTTTTCTTCTTAGAACACAGTTAGATCATTATCATGTAAACCACTATCCACTAATCAAAATAAACTCTACTAGAACCTTCTCTCATTCTCAAGGATAATATCAACATTTGACCTCTGAGCTACTGACATGGAATCTGGTCTTGTTTGTGAGAGGGTGACCTTTGAAAGTGGGCAGTATCTTTAGCACAACCTAGGGGCGAAGTGCTCTTTTTGGCTGTGGTTTTTATCAGGGAACTAATTTTGAAATCCAGTACCTGTTAGGTCATTCTGCTCTCAGGGAGTCTAGAACTAGTGTGATGACAACAATTGTCAATAGTGTGCAACCTAAACAAGAGTTGATTTAGGGAACTGAGCTCCACAGGCAGAATACGTCTTGACAGTCCTGATGGAAAGGTAATGTGAAAATTAGGCAGAGTGCCTCTTCACTTGTTCATAGAAGTGACATTCCCTGATATTACTTTTGTCTTTCTCTTTTTCCATGCAGCATCTCCCCAGCTCTCCTGAGGCAAGCCTCCTATGGGACCATCAAGATTGGGACATACAACACACTGAAGAGGTTATTTGTGACCCATCCAGAAGGTGGGTTTCAATGACTCTGTCCCCACTGCTTTCTATCTCACATCATATTCTCTTTGTTTGCTCCACCCATATAGCTTTTGATCTAATACTGAACTCCCAGCCAAATTCATGTTAGGGACTGACATTCCAAATACTCATACCAGGACAGGAAAGTCACCCCTTTACGTGTGTGTGTGTGTGTGTGTGTGTGTGTGTGTGTGTGTGTGTGTGTGTGTGTGTGTGTGTGTGTGTGTGTGTGTGTGTGTGTGTGTGTGTGTGTGTGTGGGGAGAAGCTGGCCAACCTGAAAGGGTAGAGGGGACAGCAGTCAGCACTTGATTTTACTTCACCATATACTGTTAATTTTCACACACAAAGAAACAACAGGGATTTAAATAAAGCCTGTAATTTTGAAATAGACCATTGTGCTGATTCTTCTGAAGATCAGTGTTTTGTTTCTAGGCCTTCCAATAGTGTTGACAGGGCGCTATCTCATACCCTCATCAGCAAACATAACCGCTGGGGAAAACCTTTCAAATACCTGTCTAGACAACCTGCATTGACACACATGGAGAACGCCTAACTGCGGTCACTAATGCCCAATCTAAACAGATGACTGGGAGCCTCCATGACAAGAGGGAACAAATCTCCTCCGCTGTCTATCAATAGGTTTGCATTACATTAACCAGCGTCAGCATGTATCCCCATATCACAGGAATCACTTTCCACTGAGAGACTATTTGTAATTACTGTACAAACAATGACAATATCATTTGAACCACTAGAGGACCAAACAAAGTCTGACAGGGGTTCACCTAGTTAGTATAGGGGTTGACTCAGATTATTTTCTGCGATAATACGGATTGGGGTTGGTAGGGAGTGGTGACTGGGTTTTATTTGTGATTGTGTGTGTTGTAAACAGAAGACCTCTCTGCTGTTGTGCTTCTTCACTCTGCATGCCTCACTCTGCCAGGATGTGCCACTGTGTTTTGAATGCTTATTTTGATACAGGCTGTGGTTTGCCTGGTGTGGTGGTGGTTGGGCGGGGAATCCAGTGCCCGTTCTCCTGCCATAGTGAACGGTGCCAGGACCACACTAACTATTGGTCACATTGATCAAGGTTTCACTGTAACTATTGTTCTTAACTTGATCCATTATTTTTTTCCTGCGCCTGTGTCACACCTACTTCCACTGTAGATTTGTTTTGTTTGCCGGTGACTAATAATCTCTTGTCCTAACCCCAACTGTCATAACTTCTAGTAAATAAGTGAAGGTCCCCATTCCATTTCAAACCTCGTACTGTAAGAGCGACAGGGTGCAGTCTCACTCTGTCCCATTACGGTAGTGTATCAGTAATACAGTAGTGGTATGCTGTGAAATGGTGACAAATCCAAATTGCAGATAGATGTAGTTGGTAGTCATTTTTGACTTATGATAATGAATAGGATAATGGCTCTCTGTTTTTCTTTATGTACATGTAGGCTTTCTAATTCTCATGATTCTCTGTCTGGAGTTGAATTACTGCATGTTTGCGTTGATCTTTTAGATTGTATGTTCACCTTGAAATAATAGATCATTTGCAAATCTTCTTGCTCAGAATTATAGCCTCTTGTTATTACGTGGAACATACTTCTGTCTTTCTAGCATTTCTCTCTATTTGTGTGTGTGTGTGTGTGTGTGTTATGTGGAGGAGTAACGGGCTGTCCTGTGTTTGCCCCGACAGATGAGACCATGGTGATCAATGTGTTCTGTGGAGTGGTGTCTGGAGTCTTGTCCTCCTCTCTGGCCAACCCCACTGATGTTGTCAAGGTAAAAAAAAACGTATTTAAAAAAAGATCTGGATATTGCAGATAGAAATGTCATGAATAGAACTGATGTGATTCCTTGTTGTGTCCGAGGCATGTTTGTTCTATAATAGATTTCTGTCTGAACGTTCCACACCGTTCTGGCCTGCTGAACGCAAGCCCTGATGTTCTGTCTTCAGATCCGTATGCAGGCACAGGGCAGTCTGTTACAAGGCAGTATGATGTCCAACTTCATTAGCATCTACCAGACAGAGGGAACCCGTGGCCTGTGGAGGGTGAGTGGTCCTCTCTCTGTCACAACCTGGCTCTGATCTGTCCTAAACTACCCCCATGTAATGTGTGGTTGGGACAGCAGTAGTAGGTGAAGTATATAGGCATACTGTTGTTAGGATTTCGTTTTTGTGGTCTTTGTTGTTGTGTAAGATGGTGACCAGTGAGAGAGCTGTTTGTTTTAGGCCATCTGAAGACCGTTGAGTGACTGCTACACTCAGATTATTTACATTGTTGTCATCCTCAGGGCGTCATCCCTACAGCTCAGCGGGCAGCCATCGTAGTTGGAGTGGAGCTTCCTGTCTATGACATCACTAAGAAGCACCTCATCAAGTCTGGCACCATGGGAGACACCATACTCACACACTTTATGTGAGTTTAGACATCAATATTGGATAATACTATTTGTTTTTCCATATGTACCGACATGCTCTCTTTAAAAAGGTTTTATATTGAGTGTGCATATTACACATCAGTGAGTGAGCATATTACACCTGAACCTCTGGCTTCTCCCACTTCTGTCTCTTCCTGCAGTTCCAGTTTTATGTGTGGCCTGGCGGGGGCGCTAGCCTCCAACCCAGTGGACGTAGTGCGGACACGTATGATGAACCAGCGAGTGCTGTCAGGGAACCCCATGTATAAAGGCACGCTGGACGGAGTAATGCAGACATGGAAGAACGAGGGATTCTTTGCCCTCTACAAGGGCTTCTGGCCCAACTGGCTGCGGCTGGGGCCATGGAACATCATTGTATCCTTTCCATCAGTGGAATCAAAGTTCAAACCCACTGTGTTGCCAGCACTATGATCCAAATCACTGAACCATCCGAACACCTCTTACTCACTCCCTGCATTTACATATCGATTTCTGTTATGTCAGTTCAGTTTTACTTCAGGTCATATTGAGTATTTTAAACTGGTTTGAGCCCTGAATTCTAATTGGCTGACAGTTGTGTTATATCAGACGGTATACCACGGGTATGACAAAACATTTTATTTTTACTGCTCTAATTACATTAGTAACCAGTTTATAATAGCGATAAGGCACCTTGGGGGTTTGTGGTATATTGGCCATATACCACACCTCCTTGTGTCTTGTTGTTTAATTATAGACATTGTAGAGCTCCATTCCTAGCAGTAGAAGGTGCCAAATACAGGCACTGAAGCACAATATGCAAGGATAGAACATTGTTATATACTGAACTAAAATATTAACACATGCAACAATGAACGGTTTTACTGAGTTACAGTTCATATAAGGAAATCGGTCAATTGAAGAAATTCATTAGGCCCTAAACTATGATATCACGACTGGGCAGGGGCGCAGCCATGGTGGGCACAGGCCGACCCAGTGGGGAGCCAGGCCCAGCCAATCAGAACAAATTTTATCCCACAAAAGGGCTTTATTACAGACAGAATACTCCTCAGTTTCATCAGCTATCTGGGTGGCTGGGCTCAGATGATCATGTAGGAGAAGAAGCCAGATGTGGAAGGTCCTGGACTTGCATGGTTACATGTCTGCCGTTGTGAGGCCAGTTGGACGTACTGCCAAATTCTCTACAATTATGCTGGAATGCGGCTTATGGTAGATAAATGAATATCTGGCGACATCTCTGGTGGACATTCCTGCAGTCAGCATGCCAACTACATGCTCTTTCAACATCTGTGGCATTGTTGTGACACAACTGCACATTTTACAGTGGCCTTTTGTCCCCAGCACAATGTGCACCTGTGTAATGATCATGCTGTTTAATCAGCTTCTTGATATGACACACCTGTCAGGTGGCTGGATTATCTTGGCAAAGGAGAAATGCGCACAAACTGGGATGTAAACACATTTCTGCACAAAGTTTGGGAGAGAAGCTTTTTGTGCAAATTGACAATTTCTGGGATCTTTTATTTCAGCTCATGAATAATGTGATAAACACATTTTTGTTCAGTATATTTACAGTGATATTGAATAATACCAAATGTTAATTTTATTCAGTAAAGTCTTAAATATATTATGATTATTTTTGTGTGGGCAGAGATAATGTCAAGACTATATATACTTCAAGGCTGCCGTCATCTGTTGTCCTTAACCAGAGCTATTTAGTTCTTCATCACGTTCGAGCAGCTGAAGAAACTCAACTTGTAGTTGGAACAGGAAGTGGACACTCCGTCGGATTAGATGCAGGGATGGGCAACTCCAGTCCTCTGAGGCCGGAGTGTTGTCCCACTTCTTCCCCATCCCGAGAAAACACCACTGATTAAGGCCAGGCACCATACATACCCTATTGGCCAGGCACCATACATACCCTATTGGCCAGGCACCATACATACCCTATTGGCCAGGCACCATACATACCCTATTGGCCAGGCACCATACATACCCTATTGGCCAGGCACCATACATACCCTATTGGCCAGGCACCATACATACCCTATTGGCCAGGCACCATACATACCCTATTGGCCAGGCACCATACATACCCTATTGGCCAGGCACCATACATACCCTATTGGCCAGGCACCATACATACCCTAAAGAAATCTTAATCATATAACAATCAACTTTTCCTAGTTGAATGTAGACAAAGTTTTGTATAAATGTTTGAAATATTAAGATATGCAAATTAGGTAATACATATACATATTTGCATACCATACAAATTCATTTTTTATAGATGTTGGATGAATTCTGCCTAGACGTTTGTTTCAGTTTAAGACACTCCAGGACCGGACTTGTCCAGAGCAGATTCTGGATAAACTTGTTATCTTTAAAATACTAAAGACTTGTATAATAAAACATTTTAAAAAATGTTATCTAGAATTTTAAAAAGTTACATCAACAATTCCCCCTGGGCAAGTCTGGAGAATGTATCTAAGGATAACTACACACAATTCAAAAGCAGATGCTTCTGAAGCTGAGAAAAACAAGTTGGCGGTGTGGTGCCTGGCCTTAAACTGAAGATCATTATTAGTTGATTATTGGAGTCCAGTGTGTTAGCTTGGGCTAAAGTGTGACAACAATCAGGCCCCCGAGGACTGGAGTTGCCCATTACTGGTCTATAGTGTGTTAGAGAGCGGGAAACCCCACAACACCCCAGCCCACGTGTCAAACTCATTCCATGGAGGACCGAGTGTTCAGGTTTTCGCTTCTCCCTTGTACTTGATTGATGAATTAAGGTCACTAATTAGTAAAGAACTCCTCATACCTGGTTGTCTAGGTCTTATTTGAAAGGAAAAAACAAAAACCACTAGGCCAGAGTTATTCAACTCTTACTCTACGAGCCTGCTGGTTTTCTGTTCTACCTGATAATTAATTGCACACACCTGATATCTCAGGTCTAAATCAGTCCCTGATTAGAGGGGAACTATGAAAAATGCAGTGGAACTGGCTTTGAGGTCTAGAGTTGAGTTTGAAAACACTAGGCCCTGCATGGAATGAGTTTGACGCCTCAAGCCCTCCGTCCTTGTTACATTCACAATCCCTCCCTCTGTCACACAATCTATATGTCTGTGCATGCTCATCTAAGTGTTTTTTTAGTTTTATTTGAACATTTAATAATATTGATAGTATACAAAAACAAACAATTAAAGTTATTAGTTGTATTTTTTGTTTTTTAAAAACACTTCTTCATACCCCTCAACCACCCTTGATGCCTCTCCTGGCAGCTAAAGATTAGGTTGTAGCTGAGGACGGAAGCCTGTTTGGGCCAATAGGTATTAGATAGGTACGTTGCCTGCCAGCTTGCTACCTTCTTAGTGAGGAGGAGGACTATCCTGGGAGGAATGGGAACTGGAGATCTACTTGAGCTTATTTAGAGAGATGTGGAATGGGCCTCTGATTGTGTCTGACCTAGTTTTTAACCGCATCTCTGCTCTGCATGGGACATGCAGGAAAAAGACAAAGGTTTTGTGTAATTTCAGCCAGAAAGTAGTGCTCACGAGCCAAAACTGTTTCTGACAATTGTGCATAGTTGTGTACGTCAACTATTTTGTACATGTTCCGTCCTGAAATTAAAAAAAAAAAAAAATCTTCCTACAATTCATATGATATGTTACGTATTCCAATTCGTACAATATGTTACAAATGTAAAGATCTGGTTCAATCTCTTTAAATGTTTAGAATTGTAGGTTTGCCTGTCTGATCTGACATTTGAATAATCTATTCACTGTTTTGGGCAACACTAGCTAGCAGAGGATGCATGATGGGTTAACCGGGTTTTTATTGTCAAATAATTTATTCTCAATGACTTACCTTTTTAATAAAAGGTTACAATACATTGTGTTTACTCTGTTAGAGGAACTCAGGACAAAGCTGAGACTGTATCTGTATGGCCAATAAGATGGGATTGGGGACTCTTTTGTCATTACTTGAATGCAGTCTGTTGTTGAGCCAAAGCCACCAGTTGTTCCCCGAAGAGTGACTGCTTTCTGTGCATGTCACTACAAAAAAAAAAAAAAAAAAAAAACCTGATAAGTTGTTGGCGCACGCACAAATTCTACTGTAAAAAACATGTCACTTTTTGTCAGAAGGTAGTATAACTATTGAAAGGTTTTAGATTATGTTATTTTCCTTTGCCCTCTCCAAGTCCCCTGAGCTCTGTGTGAAACAGAGTTCTGTTTTTTCTTGCCCGGAACAGGCATTGCAGTGGAAGCAATTAAGACATTTCTTGGACCTGCTTGGTTGCCATGGTGATTCCCATAAAAGTACATTATGTACAGAGAGACAAACATTTTAAGGCGGATACACCATATTGTGACAGGCATGTCTAGCTTGTACATAAAGCTACTTCAGAGTACTTGCTTTTTGTTTCTATTTTGAGGTTTGTGTAAAGCCCTGAATAGAAATGGCCTGTAGTACTAGGATATGGGGGTCGTAGTACCAAAGTGTGCATGTACTGTACTGCACCGCTGTTGTAAAGCTCTGTCCCTGAATAGGTCTTAACTGCACTGTTACATACTTACTCAAGCCTTACACTTTACTTTCATAATAATGTTTCTAATTTCTATGATGCCTCTTTCTGTGCCTCTGCCTCATGTCCCATGGTCATGTTGAGTTGTGTTTTTACTAGAATGACAAGTTTTGTTGTAGCATTTCCAGATCATGTATATGGATGTTAGTTGTGAGAGATGTGGGTGTTATGTACTGTGTAATTAATTGAAACCAACGTCCTGTTTTCTTTAGGTTTGATTTTTACAGATCATGCTTACGGGCAGCAGATGGCCTAGCGTTTAGAGTGTTCAGTCAGTGACCGAAAGGTTGCTAGTTCAAACAAGTTGAAAAATGTGTCTGTGCCCTTGAGCAAGGAACTTAGCCCTAATTGCTCCATGATCGCCGTTGATAATGGCAGACCCTGGCCGTGACGCCACTCTCCAAGGGTGTCTGAGGGGGAGTTGGGAGATGGAAAAAAAACAAAAAAACAATCACAAATGCGTATGAATACAAACTTGTACATGTGTGAAATAGGACAATTATAAGCATTCATTTGTTGTTTCAGCAGTCATGTTTTAATAAGCCGTCCTTTCAGCTTTTTCAGCTTTATCATGATGATGTGTCTTTACCATCATGATGTAATACTTTTTTCCCACAGAGAATATTGTGTGGGTTTCTTTCCTTTTAAACACATCCATTGTTTGTGTGGAGGAGACTATTATATTGGCTAATATATTTAGTCAGATTTATTGAAAAATATGAATGAATAACTTATATTTTTATTGGATCGAATTTCTTTCCAAAGCTTTATCTATTTTTTAAATGACCTCATGTTTTCCCATATGAACTTAACAAAGAACACTTTCTTGAAGTCTTGAACTTGTTTCCCCTTTACTCAAAAATGCAGAGTATGTTATGTAGTTATTTGTCTCTAATTGCTGTTATTTTATAATGATTATTGGACAATTATTGCATTTATACAACCCATATAGTTGGCTCCAGCTGCATTCTGGTAACCACAAATGGATTATTACTATTATTATTAGTACATTTTCAGTTCATTCACTTCAGGGAGTGATTTGAATTTCCAATTTAAGAATAGAAAAAACCCTAACCCTTCAATCATTGTATTGGAATTTCAGAATTGACCAACCCTGAATGCTTTCTCTTCATAATCCTGTCTATCTTCTTATATCATGAAAATGACAGTACAATGTTGTCATTCAGCTGTTACCATTTGACTCCTTAGACTTGCCTTACTGTATTGTTTTTCAGTTCCTTCAGAATGTATTCATACCCTTTGACTTATTCCACATTTTGTTGTTACAGCCTGAATTCAAAATTGATTTTCTCACCCAATGCCCCAGAATGACAGTGAAAACACATTTTTAGACATTTTTGCAACTGTATTGAAAAATGAAATACAAAAATATATAATTTACATACAGTGCCAGTCAAGAGTTTGGACACCTACTTATTCCAGGGTTTTTCTTTATTTTTCTTTATTTTTTACTATTTTGTAGAATAATAGTGAAGACAAACTATGAAATAACACATATGGAATCATGTAGGAGAAAAAAAGTATTAAACAAATAAAAATACATTTTATATTTGAGATTATTCATAGTAGCCACCTTTAGTGTGTGCAAAGCTGTCATCAAGGCTAAGTATTCACACCCCTGAGTCAATACATGTTAGAATCACCGTTGGCAGTGATTTACAGCTGTAAATCTATCTGGGTAAGTCTCTAAGAATTTTGCACACCTGGATTGTACAATATTTGCACATTATTATTTAAACAATTCTTCAAGCTCTGTCAAGTTGATTGATCATTGTAAGACAGCCATTTTCAAGTCTTGCCATAGATTTTCAAGCCAATTAAGACAAAACTGTAACTAGACCACTCAGGAACATTCAATGTCTTCTTGGTAAGCAGCTCCAGTGTATACTTGGCCTTGTATTTTAGGTTATTGTCCTGCTGAAAGGTGAATTGGTGTCTGTTGGAAAGCAGACTGAACCAGGTTTTCCTCTAGAATTTTGCCTGTGCTTAGTTCCATTCCGTTCCTTTTTATCCCCCCCAAAAACACCCTTCCTGATGACAAGCATACCCCTAACATGACAACCATGCTTAAAAATATGACCTCATGTTTTCCCATAAATGAAGAGTGGTACTCAGTGAAGTTGCATTGGATTTGTCCCAAACATAACACTTTGTATTCAGGACATAAAGTAAATTTCTTTGCCACATTTTTAACTGTTGTACATTCGTGCCTTATTGCAAACAGGATGCATGTTTTGGAATAATGTTTATTCTGTACAGGTGTCTTTCTTTTCACTCTGTCATTTAAGTTAGTTTTGTGAAGTAACTTCAATGTTGTTGATCCATCCTCAGTTTTCTCCTATCACCTCGTGGAGAAATACCTGAGCGGTTTCCTTCCTCTCCGGCAACTGAGTTAGGAAGGATGCATGCATCTTTGTAGTCATTGGGTGTATTGATACACCATCCAAATTGTAATTAATAACTTCACTGTGCTCAAAGGGATATTCAATGTCAGTTTTTTCTTTTTTTTGACCCAATAGGTGCCACCCTTTGCGAGGCATTGGACCTCCCTGGTCTTTCTGGTTTAATCTGTGTTGTATATGTGGGGTACAGAGATGAGGCAGTCATTCAAAAATCATGTTAAACACAATTATTGCACACAGTGAGTCAATGTAACTTATTATGTGATTTGTTAAGCACATTTCTCCTGAACTTATTTAGGCTTGCTATAACAAAGGGGTTGAGTACTTATTGACTCAAGACATTTCAGCTTTTAATTTTTTAATTAATAAAAAACAATGTCAAGCATAAATCCCTTTGATATTATGTGGTATTGTGTGTAGGCCAGTGACACAAAATCTACTTTTAATCCATTTTCAATTCCGGCTGTAACACAACAAAATATGGAAGAAGTCAAGTGGTATGAATGCTTTCTGAAGGCTTGATGACAGTAAATCGTATTTATTTCTGTTTTCGTGGTTGTATTCTCTACTGCTGTATGACTCAGCTGGCTGGGACACTGTTTGGTCTCTGTCAGATCTTTTAGCCTGTCATATTACCTGGTCATGTGCACTTTGGTAAAATGTCTGTCGATAAAAATGTATTTGCAATCATATTTATAATCGTTTTGCTTGTTTAGTCAATTGATTGTATGGTTGATTAGTTATGTGTAAACTATTTTCAGTTACAGATTGGATTTGACCTTGTATAAATAACAAGTATGTATACTTCCGAAATAAAATACAGCATATCCACTGATGGTTTTGATACATCCGTCAGTAATCTATTTAAGCAATAAGGCCCGAGGGGGTGTGGTATATGGTCAATATACCACGCCTAAGAGCTGTTCTTATGTAGGACAGAGTGACTGGACACAGTCCTTAGCCGTGGTATATTGGCCATATATCACAAACCCCCGAGGCGCCTTATTGCTATTATAAACTGGTTACCAACGTAATTAGTGCAGTAGAACTAAATGTTTTGTCATACCCGTGTTATATGGTCTGATATCAAATCAAACTGTATTTGTCACGTGCCGAATACAAAAAGTGTAAACCTTACCTTGAAATGCTTACTTACAAACCCTTAACCAGCAGTGCAGTTCAAGAACAGTTAAGACATGATTTACCAAATAAAATAATAAAAAGTAACACAATAACATAACGAGGCTATACAGGTGGTACTGGTACCGAGTCAGTGTGCGGGGGTACAGGTTAGTTGAGGTAATTTGTACATGTAGGTAGGGGTGAAGTGACTGCATAGATAATAAACAGCGTGGTTGTCAGCCAATCGGTATTCAGGGCTCGAGCCACCCAGTTTATCATTATTTTTAAACACCGAACACACGGTTGGACAGTTGAATAATCAAGTAAGAAGGAAATTACCTTCTTACTTGATTTTAGAATGTGCTCACAAGAATTGTCTCACTGTACCACAGGTCAAAACCAAAAATCGAACGCACCTCCGCAGGCTGTAGTAGCCTACAAGTCAACACCTGGAACAATCATACAGATTACAATTGTATACAGTGTATCTGTGGCCTGCCCTGTATTGTATATGTTGGTTGCCTCCCACATTACATTTTCCCGTCCATTCAGGTAGGCGACATTCCATCTGATTTGAGAACGAGGCATACTATGTCAGCAAGTCATTTGCATAGATCGCCGCCCTCCAACGCTTTAGTTACGTAGTCTATTATGCAAATCACTTTCTCTTTCAAGGAAGTTCAGCGTTTCATAGGGACTGGACTTACTTGATTTAGCCTTCACTCTGCAACTATTTTTCATGAAGTAGGCTGTTCGATTGTCTTCGATAATAAAGGTCGCATGCGAGCTCACATGGTCTAACAAGGCCACTTTGGATAAACTTGGTAAATAGACGTTTTCAAAGTTTCTGTCTGGGCGTAATTCTTCGCAGCAAGATGTCTATTCACAATACCTCCACATCATACAGGACCGTCAGCGTCTCGTCGGACCCGGCCACCACAGTTCTATCCTCGGGCCAATACATCGACGGTTACAGAACTATGAGTGTTTCGTCTGCTCCGGTACAGTATGGTATCGGTAATGGCTACGAGACCGTGCGCTACCTGATGCCCGTACAGCAGCCGATGCAGCAGCAGCAGATGCAGTACGTACTGGTCAACCAGGCCCCTCAGGTTATGCAGCAAATGGTGTCACCTGTATATTTGCAGAGTATGCAGAGGGTCAGCGTGAGTAGTTTGGAAGAATCTGACATCTACCGACAACAAAATGTAGAGGTGAGTTCATTACAATGGGGTTAATGAACAAATGGGGTTAATGCCTAAAAGAGTATGAGTTTAACATTTTATAATATTTGTATATAATTTATTTTAAGAATGGTAAGAACTGTTTACACTTGAGCATCATCTTACTGATGATCTTTGGCTCTCATTAGAAAATCCACCCATGTGCAAATAAGAGAACAGTTTGTCAGTGCAGGTCGACATGACAGGTATATCATAATCTACCCAGTGCATTGTCTTTACACCATTCATTCTTTCTTTGATACTGTACAGAAAAAAAGCCACATGCTTGTGATAGTGATTTGGCAGTAGGCTAAAGGAACAACAATTTGCTCCAGTATAACCCAGAGGGCTTCATTTGAACAAACCTAATGCAATGGTAAATCTAAGCTTTGGTGGTAACCCTAGGGGTGTGTCAGAAATACTTTTGCTATTTTCACAACCAGAATTATGGGTGCATAGCTGGTGGTGGTGGGAAACAGGTGGGTTTTGATGAATAAACAAGTTGAAGGTTTGTAGAGGCTTGGTCCCTCACTGGCCAATCAGAAAGTGCTCCATGGCTAAATATGTGGTTCGTTCAAGTTGTGCATTTATGGTCTTTTATGTATTGCGTTGTCATCCACTCCAATTTGAATGTTAGCCCAATATAGAGCCTAGTATGTTAAATAGCCTACAGAAACAAAATAACAAAATGTAGACCTATCCCTAATTTGCTAAATATGTTTAACATCATTCTTAACATTAAATGCATGACTTCAATATGGAAATATATTGTTAGCATACCATTTGCACTGATATAGGCCTACTGTAAAATGCATTATGTCTGAGCCATGGACATGCCAAACGTTGTCAATAAGCAAGATTACATTCATTATAAATTAGACCTTGAAAGAGAGTGAATAATTCTAATAAAATGTAACAACTTGTTTTAAATAGGCTATGTCTACAGTTAGAGGCACCATCATTTCTCCCCGTGGGCATATAATATTAGGCCTAAAAGACAACGTAGACTATGGAGGTTTTTACACACATTCAAACTTTTCACAGGACCCGGAAAAAGATACAATATAAAGAGAAAGGGGGACTGTCCACTCACCGTTACTGATCCAAATATATATATATAGCTATAGCATACCATCGCTGTTGATATGGCCAGTAGTGCCTTTGCCACTTGAAAGGTAAACAAACAAACAGGAAATATAACCTACGAGTGGATTCAGCACCATGGACAGAAAATTCTTGCGATTTGACAGTTCGGTCCAACAGAGGAAAGTGGAAGAGTTTTTTAAAATCAAAATGATAAAGTATTTTTAAATTACTTGATGTTCCTAAACAAGCTTCCTACAGTCACTGACACCTTTCATGGAATGGGCATTGCACATAATGAGTCTAAACATTTCAGAGAAGCTGGACAAAAATCATGTCCAATATAAATAAATAAAAAACAATGTCTGTTGACTATTTTGCTGTTTGTGATATTTTCATAAAACATTGGTGATGTAGGCCTACATAAGGCTACTGTTTGTGCCTCAGCTGGTAAAATCAATGCCATTAACCAATTACATTAGGCGGGCCTACCTCTAAGACCAGCTTTTGGTCGGTCTTAAATATCTCTGGTTGCACTCACTGAAATTGGCATATTGGTGCATGTTTTTAAGGACACACCTCATATTTCCGCCCCTCTCACCTCAGAACAAGACAGTTGATGTTAGACAGGTAAATTGCCGAACCTGTCGTAGGTCTGGAAAATGCCAGTATGCCAATTTCTACGCAATTTTCAAAATAGCAAACTAACGGATGTTTGACATTTGAGCCTCCTTTATACTTCCAGCCTGAAAATGCATCTCTGAGCCTGAGAAAAGCACACAGATGAAAGAAGCATGCTTTCCTGAATGCTTGGATCCCACAGGGTACTCCTGTTACGGAGCCACACCTAGTCAAGCTTAAACCAGCCGTCACACCTTATTACAACTAAATAATAAATCAACTTCTTACACCCCTCTGATTCAGCAGCCCCAGTCATCACTCTTATCTGCAGCAGTGTTTCTCGTTGAACTTTCAGGTTCATCATCAAACCAGTGCCACAGAAATACAAGTATTTTTCCTTCTTAGAAATTTAACACAAATTACATAGTAAGTGCTACCAGTAATATTCTAGAACCTATACTCTTAATGACCCTGTGCCTGTTTTTTTTTGCTTTCTTCAGAATATCGATGGGAAAACTCCTTCTGTCTTCAGCCAGACATCTAGCTCCATCAAGAGCCCTGAGCCTGGTGTCGGAGAGGAGGAAGAGGAGGAGGAAGAAGAAGAGGAGGAGGAGGAGGTGGTGAGAGGGACTATACACACCTGCACACACATCAAATTTACTTGCGTACTGCTCTTCACACAGACACACACACATACACCTTCCTACATGCAAACCTGTTTAGTGCACATGAAAGCATCTAATTACACATGCACACACACACCTGCACAGGGCACACACACAAATATGCACTGACACACGCAAGACCTGACATGCACCCATTTTAATTTTATTCAAAATACAATTGTAAGGAAACCAGCTGCAATAGGATTGTGAGTTTGCTCAACAAAAAATATGTTGAGCAAACTCACAACAAAAAGTTTGTGTGTGAACATTTTGTTGAGCAAACTCTCAATGGCAGCTGGTTGCCTTACAATTGTATGTTGAATCAACATCTTTTGTTTTCACAGTGTGGGGGTACAGCACTGCACTTAAGTCAATTATTCATGCAAGTAGTCATGCAAGCACACTGTACATAATGCTGAGAGCTAACACACACACACTACAGTCCTGGAATATATTTGCTTGCCTGGACCTTTATTTCTGGAGTCAGGTCTATTGACCGCTTATGACCCTCGACCCTGTTCACAGCTGTTTCTCAAATAACTTTTATGGAACTATGGTAATTACCTAATGGTGCGGTCATTGTATTGAGCACTTAAGCTTGGTCTAGTTTGACCTAGTGGCTTTGGAGCTTTTAACACGCCTTTACCAGAACAATGAGCCAATCACACACACACACACCTTTGACTAAAGTTTGGCCTTTTCGATACAGTTGGTTTTATGAATAGAGAACACTACCAGTATTACAGTTGAACTTTGTTCATCAGCATTGTCCCTAGTCTTATGCAACACTGTGCGTGGGGCCAGGTTAGGGTGCGGCATGCCACCCTGTTACCAAGAAGCCTTCGCTGTGGTCAGAGGCGGCAGCTCTTTTTGATCAGACCAGAGATGCCATGATGATAGCTGTTGTCAAAACAGAGAAAAAAAACTGTATTCGTGTGTGGTGTTGTTATCACCTGGCTTTCATTTAAATTTGCCGTTCAGTATTGTCTTGTCAAATAATCATCACGGCGTACTTGGGTCATGTCAAAGTGTGTGTGACTGAGTGTGTGAGTACATGTGTGTGTGTTAATGTGTAGATTGTGTCTGACCGAGGATATCTTTTTAGCCACTTGAAGAGGCATACTGAGCGTCTGAGGAGTTATTAGCATATTGTCTTTGTTTAAGTTGTTCTAGGTTATTGTCATCTCACTTTGTGTTGTGACATGCCTATTTTGTTCAGGCTTGCATTCAACATATTTTAAGAATAGAATTAAGCATTCATGAATTCCAAGATCAAGACGCTTCAGGGCATACAGCCATAGACTTAACGTTCTTCAGGGATTCAGTTTTCCTTTCTCACTGAATCACATAGAACATATCCATTAATCACTACTGATTGTCAGGTACATTGTGAAGGGAGGACTGATCCAGCTTGTTCCTAACCACACCACACCTACGTGTGTTATTGTATCTGGAAGAGTTGAGGTTGATAGACAAAATTCTAGGTTTCTTACTTTCTTCACACTAAGGAAAAACCGCAGCAGTCTAACGTGAATGTTAGTTTCCTCCTATAAAGATGTTGGGATTTAAAGTGATGTATCAAAACTAATTTCAGTCAGCATTGTTGCCCTGAGGGACTAAGATAATCACTTATCTTCTAATCTTCTGCTTGCATAACTAAGGAAAATGTAGGCAAGTTAGTAGACGGCTGTACTCACAGGAACTTTCTCTCACCCCCAAATTAGATGACTTTGTGCAGGCCCGGTCTTGGCCACTCTGCTGCCCTAGGCGAGGCAAAAGTAATTGCAGCCCTTCTAAACCCTGCAAATCTACACAAGTCCCAGTAAGCAAAATTATGTTGAAAAGACGTCATTACTACGAATTTGAAGTTGAAGTTAGGTTCATTTTAGTTTCTGAATGAAAGGTTAAAATACTTATTTCCCGGATGTTGAAATTAGGTTCATTATCGGTTCTGAATGAAAGTTGATAAGACGTCAGTTATAGATGTCTATTTTTGGGCCAAATCAAGGCTGGTCCAGACCATACCAAATCTGAAACAAACATTGATGTCTATTTTTGGGCCAAATCAAGGCTGGTCCAGACCATACCAAATCTGAAACAAACATTGATGTCTATTGTTGGGCCAAATCAAGGCTGGTCCAGACCATACCAAATCTGAAACAAACATTGATGTCTATTTTTGGACCAAATCAAGGCTGGTCCAGACCATACCAAATCTGAAACAAACATTGATGTCTATTTTTGGGCCAAATCAAGGCTGGTCCAGACCATACCAAATCTGAAACAAACATTGATGTCTATTTTTGGACCAAATCAAGGCTGGTCCAGACCATACCAAATCTGAAACAAACATTGATGTCTATTTTTGGACCAAATCAAGGCTGGTCCAGACCATGGATGTCTATTTTTGGACCAAATCACTGGTCAGACCATACCAAATCTGAAACAAACATTGATTTCTATTTTTGGACCAAATCAAGGCTGGTCCGGACCATACCAAATCTGAAACAAACATTGATGTCTATTTTTGGACCAAATCAAGGCTGGTCCAGACCATACCAAATCTGAAACAAACATTGATGTCTATTTTTGGACCAAATCAAGGCTGGTCCAGACCATACCAAATCTGAAACAAACATTAATGTCTATATTTGGGCCAAATCAAGGCTGGTCCAGACCGGACCAAATCCGAACCAAACATGGTCATCAATGATTGGTTCAAGGCCATTCCGGACCTCCCCCAAAAAAGACAGCCGGACCAGACAGGAACAAAAAACAGATGTCCAAAAGATATCAGTGTTGGTCCGTGCTTAATTGAGTGTAGCCTACAGATACCAATTCCGATTTTTGAGGGGGACAAAACTTACAGATACCGATAATATCTGTCAATTATACTGTTTGACTGCGGGGAAATTAAATGTTGTATTTTTTTCACACTGAATTCTTGTACGTTTCCTTCCAAAAGAGCAATTGTCCAATAACTATGCTTCAAATGTTGTGTCATTAATGTCACAATGTATGAAATCATCATGAGAATGGCTGCAAGTGTTCAGATGAGCATGACATTCCCTTTTTTCAACCTATTTATTGAATATCTGTTGAATTATCGTCCGATACTGATATAGCGGTAAAAGGCCAATATCGACGATCACGAACCGATATATCGGTCAGACTCTAAATGTTTCTATGCAAACTTGTTTTTTGTACACTACTGACGATGCGCTCCCCAAATTTCACCACGCTCACTGTTCATTAACTCTTGTAAGTGCTTGCACAAAGGATAGTAACATCTCATCCTGTGTTCTTGGAGTCTGAATATCTGGACTTGTCCGGTGACTGCTGAGAAAGATCAGCTGACAACAGGGGAAAGTCCTTGTGGCGGCACGGAGAGACGGCTGACAGGAGGGAATAGACCCCACTGGGACAGTCATGGGGTAGCTTCCCATTTCTGTATTTTCCCATGCTTCGCAGTATGTTGGAAACACCCGCTTTAGCTACAGAAAGTCAACATACGAGAATACCCCTAGAGTCTGCGAGAGCGGGGGCGGAAGATGACTCATCGGCTGACAACATGGTAACGACTGGACTGGAAACGACTACGAGTAATGAGAGCACAGCACAAGAGAACACCACAGCAACTGTCACAAGTTCTGCTGCAACAGTGGGCCACAAACATATGCAGTCTGTGGTTGGAGGAAAGTTACATCACACCATGGGTTGAGGATCCACCAGGGGAAGAAGGGGTGTTTGGGTAAAGAGAGACAGAGAACTCGCATTGATTACTTTCTGCGAAAGCGATCAAATCAGTCGAATGAAGCACAGCAACTGGACGCTAACCATAGTTTGCAGTGCATCAGTACCACTGTCATGGAGGACGTAAACTCAAGCACCGAAGTAGCAACTGAGGTGGAACCAACAACAGGAGTGGAACTCACCCAGCCTCCCAGACCTGCAGTCGAGAGGAGACTACCAGGGCACAGACCGTATGTGAAGTGGCCTGGCGCCAGTGACAAGAAGTTGTGGGAAACAGTGAATACTGACCTTACCTTGACCCTCGAGAAACTTCGATGCACAGTGGAGAAGAAGTTGGAGAGGATGGGGGACATCATCTATGAGTACGGGACAGAAAGATTTGGAGTGGAAGAGGCAAAAGGCGGGAGAAAGGTTCCAACCCCACCAGTTTCCAGGAGGCAAGAAGAAATCAAGCGCCTTGTTCAAGAAAGGCGGCAGCTTAAGAAACAGTGGAAGAAGGCCTCGGAAGTGGAAAAGGAGGGCATAGAGGCACTTCAGGCTGACATCAAAACCCGGTTGGCATCCCTCCGTAGAGCAGAGAACCTACGGAAATGCAGAAGGAAGAAAGAACAAACTAGAACTTGATTCTATAAAGATCCCTTCAAGTTCCTTAAAAGTCTCTTCACAACGGAAAAAAGTGGAGCTCTAAAAACAACAAAGAAAGACCTAGAGGAGCACCTGAGAACAACAAACTTTGACTCAAAGCGACATGAACATCTGGCCATCCCATCAGATATCCCACCCATTGAACCCCCGGAACATCATATTGAGACCAGCCCTCTGACATGGAAAGAGGTGAAAAACACAGTTCGACGGGCAAGAACAGCATCAGCCCCGGGGCCAAATGGAGTCCCGTACAAAGTGTATAAGAACGCACCAGACGTCCTGAGGTTCCTCTGGAGGCTTATGAGAACAGCTTGGCAGAAGAAGATAATACCCAAAGTGTGGCGTAGGGCAGGCGGGGTCCTGATCCCTAAGGAGAAGGATGCAGTGAACATCAGCCAATTCCGCCCAATCTCCTTACTGAATGTCGAGGGTAAAATCTTCTTTAGGGTCATTGCCCAGAGGATGGCCGAGTACCTGCAAAGGAATGCGTACGTCGATACATCTGTACAGATGGCAGGAATATCAGGGTTCTCTGGCTGCTTGGAACATTCCAGCATGATCTGGCACCAGATCCAAATGGCCAAGGTGGAGAAAAGGGACCTCCATGTAGTCTTCCTCGACTTCGCCAATGCATTTAGCTCTGTGCCCCATGAACTCCTGTGGTCTGCCTTCAGATTTTTCCACATACCGGACACCATCACAAACCTGGTGAAGTCGTACTTCCAGGATCTGCAGTTCTGCTTCACCACCTCATGGCAGTGCCTGAATGTAGGTATAATGGCGGGATGTACCATTTCTCCGTTGGCATTCACAATGGCAATGGAGGTTATCATCAGATCCTCAAAATGGGTTGCTGGTGGACAGCGAGTCGACTCTGGTTTCCGCCTCCCTCCACTCAGAGCCTACATGGACGACATTACAATATTGGCCACCACTGTCCCATGCACCAGGAGACTGCTCAGAAAACTCGAGGAGAACATCAGCTGGGCCCGTATGAAGATTAAACCATCCAAGTCACGCAGCATCTCGATTATGAAGGGAGTACTCTCTGACCTGAAATTCTTCATCGGAGATGACCAAATCCCAACAGTGTCTGAGCAGCCGGTAAGAAGCCTTGGAAGGTGGTATGATGCAAGCCTGAAGGACAAAGACCAGGTGCAACAGCTGCGCAAAGACATCAGTAGTAGCCTACAGTCCATCGACAACACCCAGCTACCTGGAAAGTTAAAGGCCTGGTGTCTGCAGTTTGGTCTCCTACCCCGGGTGTTGTGGCCCTTAGCACTGTATGAGGTTCCAATCTCAACAGTGGAGAAGATGGAAAGAGGAGTCACAGGCTACTTAAAGAAGTGGCTCGGAGTTCCACGATGCCTTACCACCATAGGCCTCTATGGAGATGGTGTCCTCAAGCTGCCCCTCACCAGTCTAACAGAGGAATTCAAGTGTGCAAAAACCAGGCTCCAGATGACACTGAATGCATCTCGAGACCCAGTGGTGAGCAACAACGCGCCGACCTAGGCAACTGGGCGCAAATGGAGGCCAGGAAAAGCAGTCCAGGAGGCAACAGCAGCCCTCAGACATGCTGACATTGTGACTCATGTTCAGCAAGGGAGAGGAGGCCTTGGGCTAACTAGCCGTGCTGCTTGGAGTAAGGCCACTGCACCAGAGCGGCGGAAGATGGTAGTGCAGGAAGTACGCCATCAGGAGGAGGCTGCAAGGTGGGCCAAGGCAGTCTCTCTTGCCAAACAGGGACAGTGGACTCGATGGGACAGTGTGGAGAAGAGGAAGATCAGCTGGAAGGATCTGTGGACCATGGAAGCGAGGCGGTTGAGCTTTTCCATCAGAGCAACATATGACGTCCTTCCAACACCAGTTAATTGGTGAAGATCCGGACTGTGCCCTCCGTTCCATACCAGCCAACCTCAGGCACATTCTCACAGGGTGTAAAACAAGCCTCACCCAAGGACGCTACACTTGGCGTCACAACCAAGTCCTTAAAAACCTTGCGTCCGCCCTGGAGGACAAGCGAGCTGCCACCAACTCCTTACCACCCCCAGCAGCATCACACTCCTTACGGACAAACTTTGTCCGCGAAGGGGCTAAACCACCGAAGAGCGGCTCTACACCATTAGAGCGAGACCAGCTGCGCTTGGCCCGCGACTGGAAAATGCTAGCTGACATTGGCCGGCAACTTGTGTTTCCTCCGGAGATCGCAACCACCACCCTAAGACCTGACATGGTGCTCTGGTCCCGTTCTCTCAATAAGGTCTTCATCATTGAGCTCACAGTACCCTGGGAGGACTCAGTAGATGAGGCTTATGAGCGAAAACATCTGCGCTATGCTGATCTAGCTGCCGAAGCACGGCATCATGGCTGGAACACAGAAGTCTGACCAGTGGAGGTGGGCTGCAGAGGTTTTGTGGCAACATCTACAACCAGACTGCTTAGAGACCTGGGAATTAAGGGCCAGAGCCAGCGTTCGGCAATCAAAGCTGTATCGGAGGCGTCAGAAGGCAGCAGTCAGTGGCTCTGGATGAAGAGGAAAGACCCCAGCTGGGCCCCGAAGTGAGAGGGCCAGGAGGTATGCGGTCAACAATGCTTGACTCAGGGAGGAGGATGCCCCTGCCATGCATAGTCCCATGGGATTTTGGCTATCAACAACAAGGCAACTCCTATGACTAATTGGGAATGGGAAGCAAGCGTAGGATTGATCACCCTGTCGCTATCCGCCTTTGCGGAGGGTGTATAGTGTGAAAGGCCGAAACAGCCTAGGAACCAAAGGTACACTACTGACGATGCGCTCCCCAAATTTCACCACGCTCACTGTTCATTAACTCTTGGAAGTGCTTGCACAAAGGGACAGTAACATCTCATCCTGTGTTCTTGGAATCAAATTTGCATATAGGCAGCAGCCAGTTTAATTGCCATTTGGATCTAGACAGGTTCTTTCAGTCTCTGGCCTGTATTCCCACGATACACTAACAGCCCAGCGATGATAATGACTGGGCGTGGCATTTTATTGGCACACTGCTGCCCTTGATGATTGGGAAGACAAGGTACATACAGGTAGTTGATTACTCAATAACTAGTGGTTACAGGCCTGTACACGGTAAAATGGTTTGCTGATCATTTTGGATTCTGTGTTGTATGTGTTGAGTGCTGTGCATGTGTGCCTGGGTGTGCGTGAGCGAGTTTGTGTGTTTGTGTATGACCAAACAGACCTACATTTTATTTGCATATGTCCTTGTTATTACATTTTACATTTACATTTAAGTCATTTAGCAGACGCTCTTATCCAGAGCGACTTACAAATTGGTGCATTCACCTTATATCTTATGCCTTCACATTCCTGTGAGGTCCCTCCAGTGTCAAATGGTCAGACTGTTAGAAAGCTAACATGCCCTCCCACTCTACACAGGCAGTGTCACAATACCCCAGACTCTGCTGTTACAATGTAATACTGATGCCCTGGTTCATACTCCTGTCCTGACCTACATCAGTATTCACATGGACACACAGGGCCTTTGTGGATAAGGCAATAAAGTCTAGAATGACTGGACACACTCCCAGGTAGAGCCACCATGATGTATTGCCTTCAAGTTTTAGATTACAGATGGATACATAGTTAAAGGGGATTGCTGTCTCAGATTCTATTCAAAAAATACATTTGTTTTGAAGGGATCACATTTTTATTTAGATCAAATTGTATGTGATACAAACCATATACAAGTGTGCTTTTCACTCTAGATAAATGAGTGTATGGGTTTATAAGTGCTTTCTTTAGAAAATGGAGGAATTTGAAATAGGATCTGATCAATGACTATATAATGTCTGTGTTTAATAATATCCTACTCCCCCCAGAGAGGGAAAGCTGGTTCAGCTGGATGGTTGTGTACAGTGTAGTATGGATTTTAAGGGCAATTCCATGATAGCAAAGCCTGGAAATAGGTTTGGTATCTCAGATTAATCTGTCAGTTCTCACATAGAAACTTAATTGGGAGGAAGGATGTTTGATATGCTTTTACATTTGTAACACAAACCATTTTTGAGAAAATCATGATTAAAGTGACAATTTTAGGCTTTTTTTAGAGCTATACAGGCCTCATGTAAGGCCCTATGATCCATGAACTGTACATTATACAGACAACACCTCCTGTGTGCTCTAAAATATGGGGCATCGCTACATTCTAAAATACGATTTTACACATGAATGAGAACTCCCTCAGCTGGTGATTTGCTAAATGCGCAATCCTACAGGTTAATGACCTATAATGTACATTTCTATGTATAAAATGTATCATTTTCTCAGAAGGAGCAGAGAGCCACTCTGGAAATGTGATGTGTTTTAAGAGTATATTGTTCTAAAAATAAGCTAAATCAAAAAAGGGGCCTTTAATGTGAATTTTTTTATTTCAGAATGTAGCCATACATTCATACATTCCAGTTGAAGCTCGCATCCGCTACAAGACCATGGTGCTTGCCTACGGAGCTGTGAGGGGAACGGCACCTCAGTACCTCCAGGCTCTGATCAGGCCCTACACCCAAACAAGGGCACTGCGTTCATCCACCTCTGGCCTGCTCGCCACTGAGGAAGTACAAGGGCACTGTACTACCACTGAGGAAGTACAGTTCCCGCTCAGCCCAGTCAAAACTGTTCGCTGCTCTGGCCCCCCAATGGTGGAACAAACTCCCTCACGACGCCAGGACAGCGGAGTCAATCACCACCTTCCGGAGACACCTGAAACCCCACCTCTTTAAGGAATACCTACGATAGGATAAAGTAATCCTTCTCACCCCCCCCCCCTTAAAAGATTTAGATGCACTATTGTAAAGTGGCTGTTCCACTGGATGTCATAAGGTGAATGCACCAATTTGTAAGTCGCTCTGGATAAGAGCGTCTGCTAAATGACTTAAATGTAAAATGTAACATATTTTATAGCACACTGTTAGGAGTATGACACCAAGGTTTTGTCTGTATCATGTACGGTTCATGGATCATAGGGCCTTACAGGAGGCATGTATACAGTGGGGCAAAAAAGTATTTAGTCAGCCACCAATTGTGCAATTGTGTAAAGGAAAGAATGAATGGGGCCATGTATCGTGAGATTTTGAGTGAAAACCTCCTTCCATCAGCAAGGGCATTGAAGATGAAACATGACTGGGTCTTTCAGCATGACAATGATCCCAAACACACCGCCCGGGCAACGAAGGAGTGGCTTCGTAAGAAGCATTTCAAAGTCCTGGAGTGGCCTAGCCAGTCTCCAGATCTCAACCCCATAGAAAATCTTTGGAGGGAGTTGAAAGTCCAGCAACAGCCCCAATGCGTCATTGCTCTAGAGGAGATCTGCATGGAGGAATGGGCCAAAATACCAGCAACAGTGTGTGAAAACCTTGTGAAGACTTACAGAAAACGTTTGACCTCTGTCATTGCCAACAAAGGGTATATAACAAAGTATTGAGATAAACTTTTGTTATTGACCAAATACTTATTTTCCACCATAATTTGCAAATACATTCATTAAAAATCCTACAATGTGATCTTCTGGACTTTTCTTTCTCATTTTGTCTGTCATAGTTGAAGTGTACCTATGATGAAAATTACAGGCCTCTCTCATCTTTTTAAGTAGACGAACTTGCACAATTGGTGGCTGACTAAATACTTATTTGCCCCACTGTAGGTCTAAAAGAGGCCTAAAATGGTCACTATCATCATGATTTCCTCAAATAATGGGTTGTGATACAAATGTAAAAAGCATGTTAAACATCCTTCCTCCCAATGAAGTGAGAATTGCCAGAGCACTCTGTGGTACCTAAAAATATCTTTGGACTAAGCTGCTGTGGAATTGCCCATAAAATACAATCTCCTAACAGCAATCCTTCAGAGCTGGTTGTTAATTAACTATGATAAGGATAAGCATATTCCGCTCATAATGACATTGTTGTCTTGACTCACAGCCAACATCCTAATGATATAGCCCATGTGCATGCAATACAACATCGTGAGATAAGAATGTAAAATAGAAGGGCGTGTTTGTTTCTGCATTCTTCTAGCACAATATCTATAGCTCAGCTAACACCTTTATTGTTCTCCTTCTCTTTTATCTGCTTCTCCCTGCTTTCCCACCGTTTCTCCTGCTTTACTATCACTCTCACCCTGCCATACCATTACCCCATAGTTTTCTCTCCTATACCATTACCCCATAGTTTTCTCTCCCATACCATTACCCCATAGTTTTCTGTCCCATACCATTACCCCATAGTTTTCTCTCCCATACCATCACCCCATAGTTTTCTCTCCTATACCATTACCCCATAGTTTTCTCTCCCATACCATTACCCATAGTTTTCTCTCCCATACCATTACCCCATAGTTTTCTCTCCCATACCATTACCCCATAGTTTTCTCTCCCATACCATTACCCCATAGTTTTCTTTCCCATACCATTACCCCATAGTTTTCTCTCCCATACCATTACCCATAGTTTTCTCTCCCATACCATTACCCCATAGTTTTCTCTCCCATACCATTACCCCATAGTTTTCTCTCCCATACCATTACCCCACCGTTTTCTCTCCTATACCATTACCCCATAGTTTTCTCTCCTATACCATTACCCCATAGTTTTCTCTCCCATACCATTACCCATAGTTTTCTCTCCCGTACCATTACCCCATAGTTTTCTCTCCCATACCATTACCCCATCGTTTTCTCTCCTATACCATTACCCCATAGTTTTCTCTCCTATACCATTACCCCATAGTTTTCTGTCCCATACCATTACCCCATAGTTTTCTTTCCCATACCATTACCCCATAGTTTTCTCTCCCATACCATTACCCATAGTTTTCTCTCCCATACCATTACCCCATAGTTTTCTCTCCCATACCATTACCCCATAGTTTTCTCTCCTATACCATTACCCCATAGTTTTCTCTCCTATACCATTACCCCATAGTTTTCTCTCCCATACCATTACTCCACCGTTTTCTCTCCTATACCATTACCCCATAGTTTTCTCTCCTATACCATTACCCCATCGTTTTCTCTCCTATACCATTACCCCATAGTTTTCTCTCCTATACCATTACCCCATAGTTTTCTCTCCTATACCATTACCCCATAGTTTTCTCTCCCATACCATTACTCCATAGTTTTCTCTCCCATACCATTACCCATAGTTTTCTCTCCCATACCATTACCCCATAGTTTTCTCTCCTATACCATTACCCCATAGTTTTCTGTCCCATACCATTACTCCATAGTTTTCTCTCCAATACCATTACCTCATAGTGATCCCCCTCCCCTATACCATTGCCTCATAGAGATCACCCTCTCCCATACCATTACACCATAGTTTTCTCTCCCATACCATCACCCCATAGTTTTCTCTCCTATACCATTACCCCATAGTTTTCTCTCCCATACCATTACCCCATAGTTTTCTCTCCTAAACCATTACCCATAGTTTTCTCTCCTATACCATTACCCCATAGTTTTCTCTCCCATACCATTACCCCATAGTTTTCTCTCCTATACCATTACCCCATAGTTTTCTGTCCCATACCATTACCCCATAGTTTTCTCTCCCATACCATTACCCCATAGTTTTCTCTCCCATACCATTACCCCATAGTTTTCTCTCCTATACCATTACCCCATAGTTTTCTCTCCCATACCATTACCCATAGTTTTCTCTCCCATACCATTACCCCATAGTTTTCTCTCCCATACCATTACCCATAGTTTTCTCTCCCATACCATTACCCCATAGTTTTATCTCCCATACCATTACCCCATAGTTTTCTCTCCTATACCATTACCCCATAGTTTTCTCTCCTATACCATTACCCCACAGTTTTCTCTCCTATACCATTACCCCATAGTTTTCTCTCCTATACCATTGCCTCATAGAGATCACCCTCTCCTATACCATCACCTCAAAGTGATCACCCTCTCCTATACCATTACTTCATAGTGATCACCCTCTCCTATACCATTAACTCATTGTTGAACTCCCCTTCTCCAATACACATTCTACAGCCTGAGGTCAGCATAACCCCTACACTAGTGCTCTGCTTCACATAGAGACAGATATACAGTACCAGTGAAAGGTTTGGACACACCTACTCATTCAAGGGTTTTTCTTTATTTTTTACTATTTACTACATTGTAAAATAATAGTGAAGACATCAAAACTATGAAATAACATATATGGAAGCATATACAGTTGAAGTCGGAAATTTACATATACTTAGGTTGGAGTCATTAAAATGTGTTTTTCGACCGCTCCACAAATTTCTTGTTAACAAGATATAGTTTTGGCAAGCCGGTTAGGACATCTACTTTGTACATGACACAAGTAATTTTTCCAATAATTTACAGACTTATAATTCACTTATAATTCACTGTATCACAATTCCAGTGGGTCAGAAGTTTACATACACTAAGTTGACTGTGCCTTTAAACAGCTTGGGAAATTCCAGAAAATTATGTCATGGCTTTAGAATCTTCTGATAGGCTAATTGACATAATTTGAGTCAATTGGAGGTGTACCTGTGGATGTATTTCAAGGCCTACCTTCAAACGCAGTGCCTTTTTGCTTGACATAATTGGGGGAATCAGCCAAGACCTCAGAAAAAAAATTGTAGACCTCCACAAGTCTGGTTCGTCTTGGGAGCAATTTCCAAACGCCTGAAGGTACCACTTTCATCTGTACAAACAATAGTATGCACGCATAAACACCATGGGACCAGGCAGCCGTCATACCACTCAGGAAGGAGACGCGTTCTGAGATAAATGTACTTTGGTGCGAAAAGTGCAAATCAATCCCAGAACAACAGCAAAGGACCTTGTGAAGATTCTGGGGGAAACCGGTACAAAAGTATCTATATCCACAGTAAAACGAGACCTATATCAACATAACCTGAAAGGCCACTCAGCAAGGAAGAAGCCACTGCTCAAAAACCGCCATAAACAATCCAGACTATGGTTTGCAACTGCACATGGGGACAAAGATTGTACTTTTTAGAGAAATGTCCTCTGGTCTGATGAAACAAAATAGAACTGTTTGGCCATAATAACCATCGTTATGTTTGGAAGAAAAAGGGGTAGGTTTGCAAGCCATCATCCCAACCGTGAAGCACAGGGGTGGCAGCATCATGTTGTGGGCGTGCTTTGCTGCAGGAAGGACTGGTGCACTTCACAAAATAAATGGCATCATGAGGCAGGAAAATTATGTGGATATATTGAAGCAACATCTCAAGACATCAGTCAGGAAGTTAAAGCTTGGTCGCAAATGGGTCTTCCAAATGGACAATGACCCCAAGCATACTTCTAAAGTTGTGGCAAAATGGCTTAAGGACAAAAAAGTCAAGGTATTGGAGTGGCCATCACAAAGCCCTGACTTCAATCCTATAGAAAATGTGTGGGCTGAACTGAAAAAGTGTGTGCGAGCAAGGAGGCCTACAACCCGACTCAGTTACATCAGCTCTGTCAGGAGGAATGGGCCAAAATTCACCCAAATTACTGTAGGAAGCTTATGGAAGGCTTTCCAAAACATTTGACCCAAATCAACAATTTAAAGGCAATGCTACCAAATACTAATTGAGTGTATGTAAACTTCTGACCCACTGGGAATGTGATGAAAGAAATAAAAGCTGAAATAAATCATTCTCTCTACTATTATTCTGACATTTCACATTCTTGACCTAAGACAGGGAATTTGTACTCTGATTAAATGTCCGTAATTGTGAAAAACTGAGTTCAAATTGATTTGGCTAAGGTGTATGTAAACTTCCGACTTCAGCTGTAGTAACCAAACAAGCGTTAAACAAATCAAAATATATTTTACATTTTAGATTCTTCAAAGTAGCCACCCTTGGCCTTGATGACAGCTTTGCACACTCTTAGCATTCTCTCAATCAGCTTCTCCTGGAATGCTTTTCCAACAGTCTTGAAGGAGTTCCCACATATACTGAGCACTTGTTGGCTGCATTTCCTTCACTCTGTGGTCCAACTCATCCCAAAACATCTCAATTGGGTTGAGGTTGGGTGATTGTGGAGGCCAGGTATTCAAATGCAGCACTCCATCACTCTAATTGGTCAAATACAGCCTGGAGGTGTGTTGGGTCATTGTCCTGTTGGAAAAGCAAATGATAGTCCCACTACACGCAAACCAGATGGGATGGTGTATTGCTGCAGAATGCTGTGGTAGCCATGCTGGTTAAGTGTGTTGAATTCTAAATAAATCACTGACAGTGTCACCAGCAAAGCACCCCCACACCATCACACCTCCATGCTTCATGGTGGGAACCCCACATGCGGAGATCATCCGTTCACCTACTCTGCATCTCACAAAGACACGGCAGTTGGAACCAAAAATCTCCAATTTGGACTCATCAGACCAAAGGACTGATTTACACCAGTCTAATGTCTATTGCTCATGTTTCTTGGCCAAAGCAAATCTCTTCTCCTTATTGGTGTCCTTTAAAATCACATTTTATTTGTCACATGCGCCGAATACAACAACCTTACAGTGAAATTCTTACTTACAAGCCCCTAACCAACAATGCAGTTTAGTAGTGGTTTCCTTTAGTAGTGGTTTCTTTGCAGCAATTCGACCATGAAGGCCTGATTCACACAGTCTCCTCTGAACAGTTGATGTTGAAATGTGTCTGTAACTTTAACTCTGTGAGGTGCAATCTGAGGTGCAGTAAATTGCCCATTTCTGAGGCTGGTAACTCTAATGAACTTATCCTCTACAGCAAGGTAACCCTTGGTCTTCCTTTCCTGTGGCGGTCCTCATAAGATCCATTTTCATCATAGTGCTTGATGGGTTTTGCAACTGCATTTGAAGAAACTTGAAATGTTCTGCGTTGACTGACCTTCTTTAAGTAATGATGGACTCTTTGCTTATTTGAGCTGTTCTTGCCATAATATGGACTTGGTCTTTTACCAAATAGGGCTATCTTCTGTATACTACCCCTACCTTGTCACAACACAGCTGATTGTCTCAAATGATTTTTAAAGCTTAACAAGGCACACCTGTTAATTGAAATGCATTCCAGGTGATTACCTCATGAAGCTGGTTGAGAGAATGCCAAGAGTGTCACGCCCTGACCTTAGAGAGACGTTTTATTTCTCTATTTGGTTAGGTCAGGGTGTGATTTGGGGTGGGCATTCTATGTTGTCTATTACTTTGTTTTTGGCCGAGTATTGTTCCCAATCAGAGGCAGCTGTCTATCGTTGTCTCTGATTGGGAATCATACTTAGGCAGCCCTTTTTCCCACTTTCTGTTGTGGGATCTTGTTTTTGCACAGTTCCTGTTAGTCCTGCAGAACTTTACATTCGTTTATATTTTGTTGTTTTTTGGTGTCATTTTTAATAAATGAAAAATGTACGCCTACCACGCTACACCTTGGTCTCCTTCCGACGACAGCCGTAACAAAGAGTGTGCAAAGCTGTCATCAAGGCAAAGGGTGGCAACTTAATTTAACACTTTTTTTTGGTTACTACATGATTCCATATGTTATTTCATAGTTTTGATGTCTTCACTATTATTCTACAATGTATACAATAGTAAATATAAAGAAAAACGCTTGAATGAGTAAGTGTGTCAACTTTTGACTGGTACTATAGGTTTAACTATATGGAAACAGATACAAATGTAGGATCTTAATTTAAGCCAGTTTGCTGCAGCTGAAAAATGATCCTGCAGTAACAGGAAATGTGCATTTTTATGTGGATTATATGGACATTTTCCGAAGGGAAAATCAAGTCTGACGTTTCAAAGTGGAATTTACAAACTTCAGAAGCCTTTTTAAACCTCAAATACACTACATGTATAAACAAGCAATGCATGAAGTTCTCCTACAACAGGGTTATCAAATTAAAATATTTAGGTTTGACTCAAAGGGTATCTTGACCTTACAGTCTGGTAACCTATGTGTATTTGTATAGATATAGAGAAGTTTCACTCCGGGTTTAGCTAACCTCACCATTGTGCTTGAACTTAGTTATGCATGCCCAGTTCAGTTGTATCCATATAAGTTTAACTCCGTGCTATGGAGGGGCAGCAGCATAAAGTGTTTACAGAGCATGTTGCTTCTTGCCTCAGGTGTTGCTCTGTTCTCCAAACCGGTTGAGTGGCAGCCAGCTTCAGGGCCAAGCCTGTCACCATAACCTCTACCAACTACCTCTCTTTCACTGGAATAATCCCTGGAATGTTTCCATATCAGACACACCCAACCAGGAGCCAGGCGAGGTTGAAGGACACTCTCCCTCCACACGGGTGATTACACCCAAAACACAGCAGGCTGGAGCGAATAAGCCAAACTATCAATTATCATGAAAAAGACCCTTATTAATAAAGCCTTGTCACTCGTCACATAGTATGTCATAATAATATATTGGATTTATTTATTTAACCTTTATTTAACAAGGCAAGTCAGTTAAGAACAAATTCTTATTCACAATGACGGCGTACCCCTGCCAAACCCTAACCCGGACGACGCTGGGACAATTGTGCACCACCCTATGGGACTCCCAATCACAGCCGGTTGTGATACAGCCTGGAATTGAACCAGGGTCTGTAGTGATGCCTCTAGCACTGAGATGCAGTTCCTTAGACCGCTGCGCCACTCAGAAGCCCAAAGGTTAGTACCCGACATGGTGCTAATATCTGAGATGTTATGACAGACAGGGTAGGGGAGAGAGAAGGGGAAATAGAGGATGACAGTTTTTTAGATTATTACAGTATTATAGAGCAGTGAGGAGGAGCTCCGTGGACCCTTTCTGTTCAGAAGTAATTTTGCCATTCATTGTAGCCATTGGCGCTCTATAGTTGCTTTTTTCTCAAGTTTTCTTGTATCAATTAACTTGTGACATTCTTTGATTACTCATTATACTAATGAAGTCAGATTTAATCAATAAATACTATAGTCAGTTTAAAAATGGCTAAGGGTACACAAGACTGTACATATCTGGCTGTGTTGGCTAAATCACTACATATCCCATCCGACCAAACGGGGAGAGCCTGCCCGTTTTTACAGTTCCAGGACCTGTCAGAAACGTCCAATGATGCCGGTGGATCCCAAAACTGAATTTGGACCCGCGTTAAGTAGCAATGAAATTCTTTGCCACCTTTGTCTTACGACACACAAAATAGCATGAACCAGTCATGACTATTCAACAAAACAAATCATTTTCAAGTTTCTTTCCAGCAAATGTCTTAGTTATATGATTGAATAACTAGCAAAGGAGTTATGAAGTTGAGGGTGCAGTTTTTATGACGTTTGGCAATGTGGGATGAAAACTATCATTGTTCAGCCAGTAAAAAACAGGGGAAACAAGCTCGGGACAGGATATAGCTTTTTATGCCCTAATATCAGGAGCTGGCGTTCGATTAAACAATTCAGAGACTGAAACAAATACATCAGATGACAAACATTTAAGTAGAGCGACTCGATATACAAATCCTGAAATCAGCTGTAACTGTTAAAAGTAAAACAAAGCTTAAAACGATGTTTCAGTGAACCTGAATCCAGAAAATTGCACAGCAAATTATCCAGTGTTTGACCATGTTAAATTTAACCCTGGGTCGGTGTCTATACTGGTCCACACTTTTGAGTGTTAAATTAACAGTGTGCTTTGTGCTGACAATGTTACACTTTGTTAATGTTAGGCAATGAACACTTTCAGTGTTATGCAATAACACCTCATATAGTATTTTTAATATTGCGTTGAACCCCCCTTGCTTACACCAAGAGGTTCATATCTCTTGACAAGGTTGGGTAATGGACATTTACAAAAATATTTACAGGTCTTTTATCGCCACATGCTCTTATGTAAGCGCTTATACTGTAAATACTTTAGAACTGGCAGCAGACATGCTAAAACTTTAATGAATATAACCATAGACCACTTAAACTGGTATAACACTTCTTGAAAGTCACACCCCCACTAAGCCACTCCCCCAATATAATTTCCCAGCGTGTCTTGCCAATTTGAGTGAATTGTACAGTTACAACCCATGACTATGTTTATTAGTGACATTAGTGAGACATGCTTGTTGAATTCATTCATTTTCATTCCTGTGGACTTCACAAAGTGAGTTTCTACAGTAGGAAAATTTTATATTTTCTACATTGTAGAATAATAGTGAAGACATCAAAACTATGAAATAACACATATGGAATCAGGTAGTAACCAAAAAAAATCCTCTTTTTTTTCAATTTAAAGTTTTATTAAGTTTTCTTGTTTTTCAATCAACCAACAAAACACATTCCACATTCACAGATGTGACAGGCTTTAAAAAAATAAAAAGTAAAAAAATAATACATTTGAAAAAATAAAAATACAATTAAAATGAATGATGAAGTCAAATAAAAGCATTTATTTTTCTTAATCTATATATTTCCCTTGGTACATACATACATACATACATACATACATACATACATACATACATACATACATACATACATACATACATACATACATACATACGTACATACACGCACTCAAAAACGAAATAAAAAAATATATTTAAAAAAACATAACACTTGCAGCAGCACTATGAAGGTTCTTATCAGCTATTACAAGCCTTCGCTGAGACGACGGGCCAATAATTAGTTTTTAGGTTTTACAGTACCTTACACAACATGTATCTGCGCATTTCCCTAGTCACCCCGTTCACTCTGTCCAGTTTGAAATATAGTTGAATAGTGGAGACCAGAGTCTATCAAACTTGGGCTGTCTCTTGTGGAGGTCATAAGTGAGCTTTTCAAGAGGAAGAAAGTCAACAATCTGGTCAATCCACATTTTATCCATATTTTAAATGTAGGGGGGGTATTAGAGGCCCACAATAGAAGAACATTTCTTAGCAAAGTATGTAATAGTCATAAGCAAATTTTCTCTGTCAGGATCAAGAACAAAGTCCTGCTGGGCATTAAGAAGATAGATACACGGGGTCATATCAAACTGTACCTCTAGTATTTTCTGTGCAGCAGTATGTACAGATTGCCAGAATCTGGCAATCCCCCTACAGCTCCAAAATACATGCATATAGGTTCCACATTCAGAGGTACATATTTTACAGTTAGGAGACATATCTGTTTTCATTCTATGGAGTCTCAAAGGAGTATAATAAAATTTGTACAAAAATGTGTAATTAGATTCTTTCATTTTTACACTGGTAGAGAGGAGTATACCCTGTCGCAAACCTCCGCCCATAACTCATCACTGATAGTCAGACCAAGGTCCTTTTCCCAGATTATTTTCAAAGGAGTAAAGGAGGAGCTTCCTTTCTCAGAAAGGAGTCTATAGATGTAAGATATTTTGCCTTTAATGGATTGTGCTGTGACAAGAAGGGTTTCAACTTCATTCAACTGAGTTCTAAACCTCCTCTTGGAGGTAAATGAGGAAATTACATGTCTAATTTGAAGATATTTTAAAAAATGGGATCTTGGCACATCGAATTCACTGCAGAGCTCTTGAAAGGATTTCAGTGTAGTGGTTTTCTGATGAAATAGGTCTGAAAAGGTCCTGATTCCTAGAGTATGCCAAAGATTAAAGTTGGCATCCCTCAGGGCTTTTGGCAAGTCTGGGTTGCCTACTATAGGCGAGTGAGAACATATTTGGGAGGAAATGCCAACAAATCATTTTTTAAATATTTTATTTTATTTTAGATTCTTTAAAGTAGCCACACTTTGCCTTAATGACAGCTTTGCATTCTCTCAACCAGCTTCATGAGGTAGTCACCTGGAATGCTTTTCCAACAGTCGTGAAGGAGTTCCCACATATGCTGAGCACTTGTTGGCTGCTTTTCCTTCACTCTGCGGTCCGACTTACCCCAAACCATCTCAATTGGGTTGAGGCTATGTGATTGTGGAGGCCAGGTCATCTGATGCAGCACTCCATCACTCCCCTTCTTGGTCAAATAACCCTTACACAGCCTGGAGGTGTGTTTTGAGTCATTGTCTTGTTGAAAAACAAATGATAGTCACACTAAGCACAAACCGGATGGGATGGCGTATCACTGCAGAATGCTGTGTTAGCCATGCTGGTTAAGTGTGCCTTGAATTTTAAATAAATCATTGACAGTGTCACCAGCAAAGCACCCCCACACCATCACACCTCCTCCTCCATGCTTCATAGTGGGAACCCAAAATGCGGAGATCATCTGTTCACCTACTCTGCGTCTCACAAAGAGATGGCGGTCGGAACCAAAAATCGCAAATTTGGACTAATCAGACCAAAGGACAGATTTCCACCGGTCTAATGTCCATTGCTCGTGTTTGTTGCCCCAAGCAAGTCTCTTCTTATTGGCGTCCTTTAGTAGTGGTTTCTTTGCAGAAATTTGACCATGAAGGTCTGATTCACATACTCCTCTGAGCAGTTGATTTTGATATGTGTCTGTAACTTGTGTCTGTAACTAACTATGTGAAGTGCAATCTGAGGTGCAGTTAATTGACCATTTCTGAGGTTGGTAACTCTAATGAACTTATCCTCTGCAGCAGAGGTAACTCTGGGTCTTCTTTTCCTGTGGTGGTCTTCATGAGATCCAGTTTCATCATAGCGCTTGATGGTTTTTGTGACTGCATTTGAAGAAACGTTCAAAGTTCTCTGCATTGACTGACCTTCATGTCTTAAAGTAATGATGGACTGTCGTTTCTCTTTGCTTATATGTACTGTTATTGCCTTAATATGGACTTGGTCTTTTACCAAATACGGCTATCTTCTGTATACCATCCCTACCTTGTCACAACACAACTGATTGGCTCAAATGCATTAAAAAGGAAATAAGTTCCACAAAACTTAGGACAGTAAAGATGCCTTTCTACTGACTCTGAAAACACCAGAAGAAAGGTGCCCAGGGTCCCTGTTCACCTGTGTGAATGTGCCTTAGGCATGCTGCAAGGAGGTATGAGGACTGCAGATGTGGCCAGGGCAATAAATTGCTATGTCCGTCCTGTGAGACGCCTAAGACAGCGCTACAGGGAGACAGACAGCTGATCATCCTCGCAGTGGCAGACCTCGTGTAACAACACCTGCACAGGATCGGTACATCCGAACATCAAACCTGTGGGACAGGTACCGGATGGCAACAACAACTGCCCAAGTTACGCCAGGAATGCACAATCCCTCCATTAGTGCCCAGACGGTTTGCAATAGGCTGAGAGAGGCTGGACTGAGGGCTTGTAGGCCTGTTGTAAGGCAGGTCCTCACCAGACATCACCGGCAACAACGTCGCCTATGGGCACAAACCCACCGTCGCTGAACCAGACAGGACTGGCAAAAAGTGCTCTTCACTGATGAGTCGTGGTTTTGTCTCACCAGGGGTGATGGTCGGATCCGCGTTTATCGTTGAAGGAATGAGCGTTACCCCCGAGGCCTGTACTCTGGAGTGGGATCGATTTGGAGGTGGAGGGTCCGTCATGGTCTGGGGCGGTGTGTCACAGCATCATCGGACTGAGCTTGCTGTCATTGCAGGCAATCTCAACGCTGTGCGTTACAGGGAAGACATCCTCCTCCCTCATGTGGTACCCTTCCTGCAGGCTCATCCTGACATGACCCTCCAGCATGACAATGCCACCAGCAATACTGCTCATTCTGTGCATGATTAACTGCAAGACAGGAATGTCAGTGTTCTGCCAAGACCAGCAAAGAGCCCGGCTCTCAATCCCATTGAGCACGTCTGGGACCTGTTGTATCGGAGGGTGAGGGCTTGAGCCATTCCCCCCAGAAATGTCCGGGAACTTGCAGGTGCCTTGGTGGAAGAGTGGGGTAACATCTCACAGCAAGAACTGTGAGAGGAGGAGATGCACTGCAGTACTTAATGCAGCTGGTGGCCACACCAGATACTGACTGTCACTTTTGATTTTGACCCCCCCTTTGTTCAGGGACACGTTATTCAATTTCTGTTAGTCACATGTCTGTGGAACTTGTTCAATTCTTATGTTCATACCAATATTTACACCTGTTAAGTTTGCTGAAAATAAATGCAGTTGACAGTGAGAGGACGTTTCTTTTTTTGCTGAGTTAACACAGTGGTGTTAGGGACCTACAGGTTTATAGGCCACATCAGACCTTCAAGTCACATTGCGCTGGCTTGCAAAGTGACGTATAATTCCTATTGGAATCCTGCCAGAGTTAAGACTTCCAACCATTGGGATATTTATACACTGGCAACCTGCATTCAGAATAAATGTCAGGGTTAGGAACATTGACAATGGATACTACCTAAAAAACATTTCAGTAAAAGGTTGAATAAATCTAAGGGGGAGCGGTAATTACCCGATTCTCATTTGCACTCAAACATATCAGTGTGTGTGCGTGCTTTACGTGTGAACATAAACCTAACCAGCTGAAAACCATAGCTTCCTATTGGCTCAGTCTCCCCTTTGGAATCTGGCCTGACTGGCTGCTGTGCAGTTCCACCACACCTACCATGGTTTGACATTTGATATGGAGGAAGAGATCAGACAGAGAACACTATCTTCTCTCAATCTACTGACAGTGAAACCAGGCAAAACCAGACTGAAACTCTGATCAGATCAGGCCAAAAACATAAACATCCGATTTCTAGATATGTGAATTAGCCAAGATTACATCAAGGGATATCTGAGACTCTTTCTACAGCCAATTCTTTTTCTCTGACGTTTTCAACGTAAAATGATTATTATTATGTTTATTATTTCACCTTTATTTAACCAGGTAGGCTAGTTGAGAACAAGTTCTCATTTACAACTGTGACCTGGCCAAGATAAAGCAAAGCAGTGTGACACAAACAACAACACAGAGTTACACATGGAATAAACAAACATACAGTCAATAATACAATAGAGAAAGTCTATGTACAGTGTGTGCAAATGAGGTAGGATAAGGGGGGGAAGCAATAAATAGGCCATAGTGGCAAAATTATTAAAGCATGGCAAATTAAACACTTGGGTGATAGATGTGCAGAAGATGTGCAAGTAGCGATACTGGGGTGCAAAGGAGCAAAATAAAATAAATAACAATATGGTGATGAGGTAGTTGGATGGGCTATTTACAGATGGGCTATGTACAGGTGCCGTGATCTGTGAGCTGCTCTGACAGCTGGTGCTTAAAGCTAGTGAGGGAGATATAAGTCTCCAGCTACAGTGATTTTTGCAGTTCGTTCCAGTCATTGTCAGCAGAGAACTGGAAGGAAAGGTGGCCGAAGGAGGAATTGGCTTTGGGGGTGACCAGTGAAATATACCTCCTGGAGCGAGTGCTGCGGGTGGGTGCCTCTATGGTGACCAGTGAGCTGAGATAAGGCAGGGCTTTATCTAGCAAAGACTTATAGATGACCTGGAGCCAGTGGGTTTGGCGACGGATATGAAGCGAGGGCCAGCCAATGAGAGCATACAGGTCGCAGTGTTGGGTAGTAAATGGGGCTTTGGTGACAAAACGGATGGCACTGTGATAGACCGCATCCAATTTGCTGAGTATAGTGTTGGAGGCTAATTAAGTCAAGGATTGGTAGGTTAGTCTGTTTTACTCGGGTATGTTTGGCAGCATGGGTGAAGGATGCTTTGTTGCGAAATAGGAAGCCGATTCTAGATGTAATTTTGGATTGTAGATGCTTCATGTGAGTCTGGAAGGAGAGTTTACAGTCTAACCAGACACCTAGGTATTTGTCGTTGTCCACATATTCTAAGTCAGAACCGTCCAGAGTAGTGATGCTGGACGGGTAGGTAGGTGTGGGCAGCGATCGGTTGAAGAGCATGCATTTAGTTTTGCTTGCATTTAAGAGCAGTTGGAGGCCATGGAAGGAGAGTTGTATGGAGTTGTATTGAAGCTCGTCTGGAGGTTAGTTAACACAACGTCCAAAGAAGGGCCAGAAGTATACAGAATGGTGTCGTCTGCGTAGAGGTGGATCAGAGAATCACCAGCAGCAAGAGCAACATCATTGATGTATACAGAGAAAAGAGTCGGCCTGAGGATTGAACCCTGTGGCACCCCCATAGAGACTGCCAGAGGTCTGGACAACAGGCCCTCCGATTTGACACACTGAACTCTGTCTGAGAAGTAGTTGGTGAACCAGGCGAGGCAGTCATTTGAGAAACCAAGGCTGTTGAGTCTGCTGATAAGAATGTGGTGATTGACAGAGTTAAAAGCCTTGGCCAGGTCGATGAATACAGCTGCGCAATATTGTATTTTATCAATGGCGGTTATGATATAATTTAGGACCTTGAGCGTGGCTGAGGTGCACCCATGACCAGCTCGGAAACCATATTGCATAGCGGAGAAGGTACAGTGGGATTCTTAATGGTCGGTGATCTGTTTGTTAACTTTTCTTTCGAAGACCTTAGAAAGGCAGGATAGGATAGATATAGGTCTATAGTTTGGGTCTCGAGTGTCTCCCTCTTTGAAGAGGGGGATGACCGCGGCAGCTATTAAGCTATTGCCTACAATAGACGGGCCCTATCTATTGATTGTCCTGATATAGGCCAGCCAGCCATTATGAGGCACCAGGATCCAGTCGCTGAACCAACCCTATCTCTGAGTGGATGAAGTTGAAACTGAGCCAGTGTTGTGAGAGCATGATGGTTCTTCCTGTACTGACCTGTAAAATGTAGGGGCGGCGGCTCATTCTAATATTTTGCGGTGTGGTTTGCTCACAGCTCTTTTTGTGCAACTGTGAGTGAGAGAGTCATTCCAGTTGATCTAATCTGTTGTGTTTTGTCTTTACATATTAAATATGGCTACGGTTAGTTATGGTCTTTTGAAAGACTCCTTTAAGGCCTTGTGTCAGTTGAGGACTGTTGACAAAATCAGTGGTTCTCAATTCTCTCCTCAGGGACCCCCAGCTGTTCCAGGGCTAGCACACCTCATTCAACTTGTGAATTAACACCTATGGAATTTTAATATCGCTACCAGAAGAAAAACCCTGTTTCCTCAAAATGTTCTTTGTAGAACCTTTGAGATTAAGAACGGTTCTTTATAGAACCATTCTCAATACATTGTGCATTTTAAAGCATGCAATTCTACATAGTTTGGGGGCGGAAAGAACATTTTAAAGATAGTTTCCTGCAATTCTATTCATTTTGTCATGGGGCTGAGAGAAAATGTACCATTCTACACATTTTGCAGTGGCTCATGCCGTGTTCTTATGTGATCTGAGTGACTTAAACATTATAGCAAAATCAATTGTGGCCCCATGCCATGCCATTTTTTGCATTATAGATTCTCCCTGACTGTCTAGTTTTTATTTTGGTGAGTCGTAGTTCCCCAAAATGTACTTATTAAATCATATATTGTTCTATTATCTTTTCTACATACTTTATATCTAGTTTTAGTCATTTAAGTTTCCACTGAAAACGTTTTACCATACCGAAAATTATATGATTCAATTTGTATTTTTGGGGCAAGGAACAGTTGCATGTGTTGTATTGTAGGAAACCGACTTTCGGGTAATTGATTCAATGATTGTAGATGTCTCTCTCTTTTGCTTGTGATAGATTGATGTGTAAGATTGAACTTTTTCCCTCTCTTTTTCCTCAGGAGGTAGAAGAGGCCAGTGTGGAGGAGAGGGTGGTGGAGAGGGTGATAGAGAACGTGTCTCAGGTGAAGACAAAGTGCAAGGTGAGGGAGGTACAACCACTGGTGAAGATGGACACACGTTTCTTTGGAGAGCTGCTGGCGGAGGTTTATAGGAAGAACTGTGACATCCACACGTGCATCTCAGAACACGTGGCCAAGATACGCGGACGGTGGGTTTAGGTTTTTCAACATAAAGCCTTATTAATGTGTATGGCTTATAGCTTTGGTATAGCTTTGTTTTTCCTCCAGCACCAACCATAAAACATAACATACTAAGAAAAACAATAAGGAAGCAAATAAGGAAGCAAGACTGAAACCAAAGGGAGAAAGTACTGTAACTCCATCTCCTTCTAAACTGTAGGGGTAGTTTCGGGTGCTGGTTGAGTATTTAAATAATCAGTGTTAGCTCTGGCTCTCCTCACCTCAGTTTCACACTTGGTTCAGAATGTCACACTTGCTCTAATTCAATTTGTCATGCTAGAACATAAAATACTGTATGAGGTTTGTCAGGTTTAGGTCATAAAATACTGTATGACAAAAAAATACTGTATGAGGTTTGTCAGGTTAGGTCATAAAATACTGGATGAGGTTAGTCAGGTTAGGTCATAAAATACTGGATGAGGTTTGTCAGGTTAGGTCATAAAATACTGGATGAGGTTTGTCAGGTTAGGTCATAAAATACTGGATGAGGTTTGTCAGGTTAGGTCATAAAATACTGGATGAGGTTTGTCAGGTTAGGTCGTAAAATACTGGATGAGGTTTGTCAGGTTAGGTCATAAAATACTGGATGAGGTTTGTCAGGTTAGGTCATAAAATACTGTATGAGGTTTGTCAGGTTAGGTCATAAAATACTGTATGAGGTTTGTCAGGTTTAGGTCATAAAATACTGTATGACAAAAAAATACTGTATGAGGTTTGTCAGGTTAGGTCATAAAATACTTGATGAGGTTAGTCAGGTTAGGTCATAAAATACTGGATGAGGTTTGTCAGGTTAGGTCATAAAATACTGGATGAGGTTTGTCAGGTTAGGTCATAAAATACTGGATGAGGTTTGTCAGGTTAGGTCATAAAATACTGGATGAGGTTTGTCAGGTTAGGTCGTAAAATACTGGATGAGGTTTGTCAGGTTAGGTCATAAAATACTGGATGAGGTTTGTCAGGTTAGGTCATAAAATACTGTATGAGGTTTGTCAGGTTAGGTCATAAAATACTGTATGAGGTTTGTCAGGTTAGGTCATAAAATACTGTATGCGGTTTGTCAGGTTAGGTCATAAAATACTGGATGAGGTTTGTCAGGTTAGGTCATAAAATACTGGATGAGGTTTGTCACGTTAGGTCATAAAATACTGGATGAGGTTTGTCAGGTTAGGTCATAAAATACTGGATGAGGTTTGTCAGGTTAGGTCATAAAATACTGTATGAGGTTTGTCAGGTTAGGTCATAAAATACTGTATGCGGTTTGTCAGGTTAGGTCATAAAATACTGGATGAGGTTTGTCAGGTTAGGTCATAAAATACTGGATGAGGTTTGAGGCGCAGGCACTGCTACTCTGTAACCCATAGAGACTACAGTATTGGTGGAATATAACGCGCCTGGGGCCATTAAAGAACATGCTCTAGTAGTCAGAGTCAACACATTTTACATAAACTTTCTAGACTCACTAGCTAGGCCATATAATATGTATAGTAACACTGTGGAATGCACAACTCCCTAATGGTTTTGGGGATAATCTGCTCAGCAACAATGTTTCCCAAGGAGTCCCTTAATTACAACCGTCAGTCAGACCTCTCTCTTTCTCTAGACTCTGTTTACTCATAGTACCTGTGATTCACTGAGCAAACACACCCCTCTGTTTCCCTGTCCTGCATCCATGTGAACCTGTGTAGAGACACAGCAATGATTTATAGACCAGTCTGATTAGAATTAGACTAAGTGTGTGTGTGTGTGTGTGTGTGTGTGTGTGTGTGTGTGTGTGTGTGTGTGTGTGTGTGTGTGTGTGTGTGTGTGTGTGTGTGTGTGTGTGTGTGTGTGTGTGTGTGTGTGTGTGTGTGTGTGTGTGCGTGCCTCATGACCTGTCATGTTCTTTAGTGTTTACCTTTCCATCTCTCTCCCAGGAAACACCTCCTGGACCCCAGCAACGACTACAAGGTACAGCAGGGAGGGAGAGGCGGCTACCATGATGGTTTTACACAGTACATCTTATAAGTCTTGTACCGTCCGGTTTAAACAGTTACAGTGCATTCTGAAAGTATTCAGACCACGTTACAGCCTTATTCTCTAATCAATCTACAAACAATACCCCATAATGACAAAGTATAAACAGGTTTAGAGTTTTGGTGTGAAAATGTATAAAAAAATATTTTAAAAATAAATATGACATTTACATAAGTATTCAGAACCTTTACTCAGTACTTTGTTGAAGCACCTTTAGCAACGATTTCAGCCTTGAGTCTTCTTGGGTATGACGCTACAAGCGTGGCACACCCGTATTTTGGGAGTTTTTCCCATTCTCTGCAGATCCTCTCAAGCTCTGTCAGGTTGGATGGGGAGCGTCACTGCACAGCTATTTTCAGGTCTCTCCAGAGATGTTAGATCTGGTTCAAGTCCAGGCTCTGGCTGGGCCACGCAAGGACATTCAGAGACTTGTCCAGAAGCCACTCCTGCGTTGTCTTCGCTGTGTGCTTAGGGTCGTTGCCCTGTTGGAAGGTGAACCTTCGCCTCAGTCTGAGGTCTTGGGCGCTCTGGAGCAGCTTTTCATCAAGGTTCTTTCTGTACTTTGCTGCATTCATCTTTCCCTCGATCCTGACTAGTCTCCCAGTTCGTGCCACTGAAAAACATCCCCACAGCATGATGCTGCCACCACCATAGGGATGGTGGCAGATTTCCTCCAGACGTGACGCTTGGCATTCAGGCCAAAGAGTTCCATCTTGGTTTCATCAGACCAGAGAATCTTGTTTCTCATGGTCTGAGGTCCTATAGGTGCCCTTTCGGGAAACTAGAAGTGGGCTGTCGTGCCTTTTACTGAGGAGTGGCTTCCGTTTGGCAACTCTACCGTAAAGGCCTGATTGGTAGAGTGCTGCAGAGATGGTTGTCCTTCTGGAATGTTCTCCCATCTCCACAGAGGAACTCTGGAGCTCTGTCAGAGTGACCATCGGGTTCTTGGTCACCTCGCTGACCAAGAACCTTCTCCCCCGATTGCTCAGTTTGGCCGGGCGGCTAGCGCTAAGAGTCTTGGTCTTGGTGGTTCTAAACTTCTCCCTTTTAAGAATGATGGAGGTCAACTTTGAGTCTTATAGCAAAGTGTCTGAATACTTATGTAAATAAGGTATTTCTGTTTTTTTAATGATTTTAAATGTGCTATTATGCAGTGTTATGCGTAGATTGAGGAGGATAAATATTTATTTGATCCATTTCAAATAAGCCTGTAACGTAACAAAATTTGTAAAAAGGGAAGGAATCTGAATACATTTTGAATGCAGTAGGGAAAAGCAAAATGGTTTTATTAGTAACTTCATTTTCTCACTAGGCGCTCAAAGTGCTCTTTAGAAGAAGGTAACCATTCGAAACATGAAAGACTAAACGTGTGTGTGTGTATTTGTCCAGATGGAGAGAGAGGACATCGAGGACTTGATCCCCAAAGGAGCATCTGAACTGACCAAACAGCAGATCCGTTACCTGCTGCAGGTAACACCTGTTTCTATTGGCTGTTTAACATTGTTCTCCCAGAACATTCCCTCTCTGTGTTTCCCTCTATTAATCACTTTCTCCCGTCACTCTTGTTTTTCTCACATATCTTCTCTGACCTCCTCTCCCTCTCTCTCATGCTCTCTCAGACCCGTATGACAGCTGACAAGACAATGCGTCTCCTGCTGACCACCTTCAGCAGCCTGAGGGAGGAGCTGATCCACATGTCAGAGGACCTGAGGGTAAGACCTGGGGCGTGGGCCCCTAAAGTAGCCTCTAATGGCTCTTTTCTAAACTGTCCCATTGAAATATACATGTTGGTAGTCTTACAGAGTATTACTGCGTCTGTCTCTGTTAATGATTTATAAATGCACTAGAATCGGTGGTTCCCATCCTTTTTCGGTTACTGTACCACCAACTGTTTTTTGCTCTACCCGGAGTACCCCTGAAGTTCCCCCTCACAGGGTATTTTACCAGTAAGCCTATGGTGTCATGGGTCTTCTCAAGTACCCCCTATGGATAGGCCAAGTATCCCCAGAGGTACCCCTGGTTTGGAACCACTGCGCTAGATGACTGACAGGGGACGCTGTTACTTTTAAATTAAATTCTGTGAGCTAAACATTAAAATGTACAAATGTATAAAACCATTTTCCTTAAAGTATAACTTTTTTGAAAGTACTAATGTTACTATCTTCACGACAACAAACGTTGGTCTCGTTGGTCTCTGTTCTCCCAGCGTCTGGAGAGTGAGAAGGAGACCCTGGAGAGAGACTTAAGCTTCAAGGCTGACCAGGCTGAGCAGTATGACCGCCTCCTAGAGGCTGTACGAGAGAACAACAGACAGCTACAGGTGTGTGTTGGGGGAGTTTGTTTGTGTGTGTCTTCCACTGTGTGTTGCTTGTGTGGGTTTGCCTGTGTGTACACCTCCTCTGCACTGTATGTTAGTGCAATGTGTGTATACAGTATATGTGTGAGCAACTCTGTCCATCCATCCATATAGATATCTCTGAAGGAGAGCAGCTCCAGCCAGCGCACCCTGGAGACTCAGATCCTGAGCAGCCACAGTACAGACTCAGGCAGGGAGTTCCGCATCAGAGAACTGGAGGGCAGCTACCGAGCCCTGGAGAAGGAGAACGAGATGCTCAAACAGAAGGTACTCTCACTTTACTCTCCATCTCTGACTCTAACCCTCACTTCAGAGCTAGAATAAACTCACCAATTCTTCCTGCCCATGATTACTTAACTATAGTTTCTGACTGTAGAATTATTCTCATAGAACCAACTTCCGTAACTAACTTGTCTCTCTCTGCATCTGTTTTCATCCAGCTGGCCGGTCAGTGCAGCAGTAGCACCATTCAGTTTAAGACAGAGGAGCTGTCACGTCAGTACTCGGAGCAGCTAGCTGCTCTGCGCCAGGAGAAGGACAAGGAACTGCAGAGCCTCAGGGTAAGAAGCCTACAGAAATGTATGGATACAGGGTTGGGCTTTTCTGCACAGTTGGAGGTAGTGTAGCAGTACTGACTGTACTTGTGGGCAGAAATATTATATAGTGTTATACTGACTATGGATATATAGTGTTATACTGACTATGGGTATATAGTTTTACACTGACTATGGGTATATAGTGTTACACTGACTGGGTATATAGTGTTATACTGACGATGGGTATATAGTGTTATACTGACTATGGCTATATAGTGTCTTACTGACTATGGGTATATAGTGTTAAACTGAGTATGGGTATATAGTGTCTTACTGACTATGGGTATATAGTGTTATACTGACTATGGGTATATAGTGTTATACTGACTATGGGTATATAGTTTTACACTGACTATGGGTATATAGTGTCTTACTGACTATGGGTATATAGTGTTAAACTGAGTATGGGTATATAGTGTCTTACTGACTATGGGTATATAGTGTTATACTGACTATGGGTATATAGTGTTATACTGACTATGGGTATATAGTGTTATACTGACTATGGGTATATAGTGTTACACTGACTATGGGTATATGGTGTTATACTGACTATGGGTATATAGTGTTACACTGACTATGGGTATATAGTGTTACACTGACTATGGGTATATGGTGTTATACTGACTATGGGTATATAGTGTTATACTGACTATGGGTATATAGTGTTCGACTGACTATGGGTATATAGTGTTATACTGACTATGGGTATATAGTGTTATACTGACTATGGGTATATAGTGTTCGACTGACTATGGGTATATAGTGTTATACTGACTATGGGTATATGGTGTTATACTGACTATGGGTATATAGTGTTATACTGACTATGGGTATATAGTGTTACACTGAATATGGGTATATGGTGTTATACTGACTATGGGTATATAGTGTTATACTGACTATGGGTATATAGTGTTATACTGACTATGGGTATATAGTGTTATACTGACTATGGGTATATAGTGTTACACTGACTATCGGTATATAGTGTTATACTGACTATGGGTATATAGTGTTACACTGACTATGGGTATATAGTGTTACACTGACTATGGGAATATAGTGTTACACTGACTATGGGAATATAGTGTCTTACTGGCTATGGGTATATAGTGTTATACTGACTATGGGTATATAGTGTTATACTGACAATGGGTATATAGTGTTAAACTGACTATTTGTATATAGTGTTATACTGACTATGGGTATATAGTGTTATACTGACTATGGGTATATAGTGTCTTACTGACGATGGGTATATAGTGTTACACTGACTATCGGTATATAGTGTTATACTGACTATGGGTATATAGTGTTATACTGACTATGGGTATATAGTGTTATACTGACTATGGGTATATAGTGTTATACTGACTATGGGTATATAGTGTTACACTGACTATCGGTATATAGTGTTATACTGACTATGGGTATATAGTGTTATACTGACTATGGGTATATAGTGTTACACTGACTATGGGTATATGGTGTTATACTGACTATGGGTATATAGTGTTATACTGACTATGGGTATATAGTGTTACACTGACTATGGGTATATAGTGTTATACTGACTATGGGTATATAGTGTTATACTGACTATGGGTATATAGTGTTATACTGACTATGGGTATATAGTGTTACACTGACTATGGTTATATAGTGTTACACTGACTATGGGAATATAGTGTTACACTGACTATGGGAATATAGTGTCTTACTGGCTATGGGTATATAGTGTTATACTGACTATGGGTATATAGTGTTATACTGACAATGGGTATATAGTGTTAAACTGACTATCGTTATTTGTATATAGTGTTATACTGACTATGGGTATATAGTGTTATACTGACTATGGGTATATAGTGTCTTACTGACGATGGGTATATAGTGTTACACTGACTATCGGTATATAGTGTTATACTGACTATGGGTATATAGTGTTATACTGACTATGGGTATATAGTGTTATACTGACTATGGGTATATAGTGTTACACTGACTATCGGTATATAGTGTTATACTGACTATGGGTATATAGTGTTATACTGACTATGGGTATATAGTGTTACACTGACTATGGGTATATAGTGTTATACTGACTATGGGTATATAGTGTTATACTGACTATGGGTATATAGTGTTATACTGACTATGGGTATATAGTGTTATACTGACTATGGGTATATAGTGTCTTACTGACGATGGGTATATAGTGTTACACTGACTATCGGTATATAGTGTTACACTGACTATGGGTATATAGTGTTATACTGACTATGGGTATATAGTGTTATACTGACTATGGGTATATAGTGTTATACTGACTATGGGTATATAGTGTCTTACTGACTATCGGTATATAGTGTTACACTGACTATCGGTATATAGTGTTATACTGACTATGGGTATATAGTGTTACACTGACTATGGGTATATAGTGTTATACTGACTATGGGTATATAGTGTTATACTGACTATGGGTATATAGTGTTATACTGACTATGGGTATATAGTGTTACACTGACTATGGGTATATAGTGTTATACTGACTATGGGTATATAGTGTTACACTGACTATGGGTATATAGTGTTATACTGACTATGGGTATATAGTGTTATACTGACTATGGGTATATAGTGTTATACTGACTATGGGTATATAGTGTTACACTGACTATCGGTATATAGTGTTATACTGACTATGGGTATATAGTGTTACACTGACTATGGGTATATAGTGTTATACTGACTATGGGTATATAGTGTTATACTGACTATGGGTATATAGTGTTATACTGACTATGGGTATATAGTGTTACACTGACTATCGGTATATAGTGTTATACTGACTATGGGTATATAGTGTTACACTGACTATGGGTATATAGTGTTATACTGACTATGGGTATATAGTGTTATACTGACTATGGGTATATAGTGTTATACTGACTATGGGTATATAGTGTTACACTGACTATGGGTATATAGTGTTATACTGACTATGGGTATATAGTGTTACACTGACTATGGGTATATAGTGTTATACTGACTATGGGTATATAGTGTTATACTGACTATGGGTATATAGTGTTATACTGACTATGGGTATATAGTGTTACACTGACTATGGGTATATAGTGTTATACTGACTATGGGTATATAGTGTTACACTGACTATGGGTATATAGTGTTATACTGACTATGGGTATATAGTGTTATACTGACTATGGGTATATAGTGTCTTACTGACGATGGGTATATAGTGTTACACTGACTATCGGTATATAGTGTTATACTGACTATGGGTATATAGTGTTATACTGACTATGGGTATATAGTGTCTTACTGACTATGGGTATATAGTGTTAAACTGAGTATGGGTATATAGTGTTATACTGACTATGGGTATATAGTGTTATACTGACTATGGGTATATAGTGTCTTACTGACGATGGGTATATAGTGTTATACTGACTATGGGTATATAGTGTTATACTGACTATGGGTATATAGTGTTATACTGAATATGGGTATATAGTGTTATACTGACTATGGGTATATAGTGTTACACTGACTATGGGTATATAGTGTTATACTGACTATGGGTATATAGTGTTATACTGACTATGGGTATATAGTGTTACACTGACTATCGGTATATAGTGTTATACTGACTATGGGTATATAGTGTTATACTGACTATGGGTATATAGTGTCTTACTGACTATGGGTATATAGTGTTAAACTGAGTATGGGTATATAGTGTTATACTGACTATGGGTATATAGTGTTATACTGACTATGGGTATATAGTGTCTTACTGACGATGGGTATATAGTGTTACACTGACTATCGGTATATAGTGTTATACTGACTATGGGTATATAGTGTTATACTGACTATGGGTATATAGTGTTATACTGACTATGGGTATATAGTGTTATACTGACTATGGGTATATAGTGTTACACTGACTATCGGTATATAGTGTTATACTGACTATGGGTATATAGTGTTATACTGACTATGGGTATATAGTGTCTTACTGACGATGGGTATATAGTGTTACACTGACTATCGGTATATAGTGTTATACTGACTATGGGTATATAGTGTTATACTGACTATGGGTATATAGTGTCTTACTGACTATGGGTATATAGTGTTAAACTGAGTATGGGTATATAGTGTCTTACTGACTATGGGTATATAGTGTTATACTGACTATGGGTATATAGTGTTATACTGACTATGGGTATATAGTGTTACACTGACTGGGTATATAGTGTTACACTGACTATGGGAATATAGTGTCTTACTGGCTATGGGTATATAGTGTTATACTGACTATGGGTATATAGTGTCTTACTGACTATGGGTATATAGTGTTATACTGACTATGGGTATATAGTGTTATACTGACTATGGGTATATAGTGTCTTACTGACTATGGGTATATAGTGTTACACTGACTATGGGTATATAGTGTCTTACTGACTATGGGTATATAGTGTTATACTGACTATGGGTATATAGTGTTATACTGACTATGGGTATATAGTGTTACACTGACTGGGTATATAGTGTTACACTGACTATGGGAATATAGTGTCTTACTGGCTATGGGTATATAGTGTTATACTGACAATGGGTATATAGTGTCTTACTGACTATGGGTATATAGTGTTATACTGACTATGGGTATATAGTGTTATACTGACTATGGGTATATAGTGTTATACTGACTATGGGTATATAGTGTTATACTGACTATGGGTATGGGTATATAGTGTTATACTGTGACTCTATATACTGACTATGGGTATACTGACTATGTGTTATACTGACTATGGGTATATAGTGTTATACTGACTGACTATGGGTATATAGTGTTACACTGACTATGGGTATATAGTGTTATACTGACTATGGGTATATAGTGTTATACTGACTATGGGTATATAGTGTTATACTGAGTATGGGTATATAGTGTTATACTGACTATGGTTATATAGTGTTATACTGACTATGGGTATATAGTGTTATACTGACTATGGGTATATAGTGTTACTGACTATGGGTATATAGTGTTATACTGACTATGGGTATATAGTGTTACACTGACTATGGGTATATAGTGTTATACTGACTATGGGTATATAGTGTTATACTGACTATGGGTATATAGTGTTATACTGACTATGGGTATATAGTGTTATACTGACTATGGGTATATAGTGTTAGTATGGACTTATATAGTGTTATACTGACTATGGGTATATAGTGTTATACTGACTATGGGTATATAGTGTTATACTGACTATGGGTATATAGTGTCTTACTGACTATTATGTTACTGACTATGGGTATATAGTGTTATACTGACTATGGGTATATAGTGTTATACTGACTATGGGTATATAGTGTCTTACTGACTATGGGTATATAGTGTTATACTGACTATGGGTATATAGTGTTACACTGACTATGGGTATATAGTGTTATACTGACTATGGGTATATAGTGTTATACTGACTATGGGTATATAGTGTTATACTGACTATGGGTATATAGTGTTATACTGACTATGGGTATATAGTGTTATACTGACTATGGGTATATAGTGTTATACTGACTATGGGTATATAGTGTTATACTGACTATGGGTATATAGTATTATACTGACTATGGGTATATAGTGTTACACTGACTATGGGTATATAGTGTTATACTGACTATGGGTATATAGTATTATACTGACTATGGGTATATAGTGTTACACTGACTATGGGTATATAGTGTTATACTGACTATGGGTATGTAGTTTTATACTGACTATGGGTATATAGTGTTACACTGACTATGGGTATGTAGTTTTATACTATGTGTGTCTCTGACTATCTGTGTGTCTGTCCAGACCCAGCTGACACGGATCACCACGGAGTACACCACGGAGAGATCAGGTGACAAGAGCCTGCAGCTCCGCATCACACAGCTGCTGACAACACTGGAGCAGCGGGAGATCGTCATCAAACGTCAGGAAGAGGTCAGGGGTCTTAGTTACTGGTCACTGTTCAGCCTTTAGGCACAGATCTTGGATCAGATCTAAAAAAAAAAGTCAAACAAGATTTGTATGTATTGCCTTACTTAAATCCCCTGAAGAGAACCAAACTAACCCAACAGGTATGGATTAGGAAAAAAACCTTGCTTTTAGGGTCTTTCATCTCATTTGTTCCCATAATCAAGTTATGGGTTTTGGTCCGGCCAGTCTGACTACATTCTCTCACAGTATTTGTGTTAACGTGGCTCGGAGGGTTCTTTTAATTTCACCTTAGGAATGTGTTTATCTGGCACGCTTGTACACCTTTAGCTACATCATTAACACCTGTTTTACAGCACAGGCCTACTTCCTCCTCCCTTCTTATTCATATCAGACCTCCCATTTCTGACCTTTAACCACCAGGAGATCTGGCGGCTGCAGCAGAAGAAGAGCGACAGTGCCAAGAATGTCACCACAACCACTATCACCAAAAGGTCAGCCCCCCACAACACCATGAGCCTATTTTATGGGGAATATTTGGAAGAAGCTCCCCTAAAATGGGTTAATGTAATTTAGGATGCCTAGTGTGATGTTTCCCAAAACAGGATTTTGTACTGGTATACAGTAAGTACATAACCAACCAGTATGCGGTCCTTACTGTGTATAACTGATTTGTAGGTACAGTAACCAGTACCCCCTCCTGGGCCTGCTGAGTGATGACTTCCAATCTTCATTGCCCGTCAAGGATGCCAAGACCATCGTCATCGAGAGCCGGACAGGGGAGATTATCAAACAGGTAGAGTAGAGCAGGTAAGAAGTATAAGCTAGACTGGCCATGCTAGAATGGACAAGTTATCAGTTATTGTTCTCAGTTTAGAGTTTGAAGTGAGGGGTAGGATTAGGGAAATAATTAAGGTAAGTGGTTAAAAGTGAAATATGATTAGTGATGTCTATTCTGACATGGCCAAATAGTGTTAACCCTGTGTGTACTGTCATGGGGACCAGCAGGGAGAGAGAGAGCTTGGGTTCCTTACTGGGCTTTTACTATCTGGCCCTGTCAGAAGCTGGGCCAGGGGTCGCTGTGTGAGGAGGGATGATGAGAGGCTGATGGATGGATGGATGCTGTTCCCTCTGTGGTCCTGGAGAGCTAGGCACTGATGGCATGGAGAGACCATGTTCATTTCTGCCTCTGTCTGTTAGTAGTAAAATAAATGGATGTTCTCCCAACTCTACTAAATTCCCCATCAGGATGGTATGTTTAATTGGACAGGTGTCCTTGTTTGTGAGAAGCATGCAAGAGGTAGTGATTGAGTTGGAGTGGATATACAGTGCATTCAGAAAGTATTCAGACCCCTTGAATATTTCCAAATGTTGTTACGTTACAACCTTATTCTAAAATTGATCAAATTGCTTTTCCCCTCATTAATCTACAAACAAAACCCCATAATGACAAAGCAAAAACAGGTTTAGATTTTTGGTGTACAAATGTATTTAAAAAAATAAAAGAAGGAAATATGACATTTACATAAGTATTCAGACCCTTTACTCAGTACTTTGTTGAAGCAACTTTGGAAGCGATTACAGCCTCGAGTCTCATAGCAAAGGGTCTGAATACTTATGTAAATGTCATATTTCCCTTTTTTTATACACACCAAAAAATCTAAACCTGTTTTTGCTTTGTCATTAAGGGGTATTGTTTGTAGATTGAAAAGGACTTTTAAAAATATCTAATCCTTTTTAGTATAAGACTGTAACGTAATAAAATGTGGAAAAAGTAAAGGGGTCTGAACACTTTCCGGGTGACATTACCGACTTTTCCAGGGATTGGAGATCCACTGTTCGTCTTAGAGCTGTCATGACGTCTGAATCAAAGCTGTCATTAGCACACTAGTCAAAACAACAACATCAATCAGAGGGTTGGATAAGATCAAGCTTTTTGTCTTTCCAAGGCATAATGAAAGAGTTGTGTGGCAGATTTATACTGAGTGAGAAAAATAGAAAAAGCCATGTAATTAAGTACATCTGATGGATTAGTCCTTCACACCATAACGACTGTATCCATGTTGTTTGTTTTGAAACAGAACATCATTTCAACCCCTTAAAGAGGCTGCTTCTCTCTGCTCCGCACAGGAATGAACGACAAGAAGACCCTGATGTTCCGCCTCCCTCCTACACTCCGTCCGTCCCTCCACTTCCCCCCCCCCTGCAGCTGCCGTCTCCCTCTTCCTCAGGGCTGCCAGGGTGGTGGTGGTGGTAGGGTCAACACCCCTATATTTGGGATGAGTGGTTTGGAACAAATGGGGTTGCTTAGACGAGAGGCTTCACTTTGGTTGGGATAGGGACACCAAATACTCAACGACCAAATATGTTGTAGTAGAAGCTTTTGCTACAGTCACGAGGGCTAGGGAGGGGACAGGGAAGAGGGGGTTGGAGCTTATTAGTGTGCAGCGATCTAGTCCTCTGTCCTCCATGGAGCCAGCACCACCCTGCTAATCTTGGGGACAACTCCTCTAAAGGCGTTATGGTTACTTTGCATGTAAATAAGTTGGCTAAATATGCTTTAATTATGCGCTAATTAAAAAGACTATGGTGAAACTCGCTTTGGCAGACATTTAATAAAAATGGCAACCTCTGTTCTGGTCTTTTGCTATTCTTTTGTGGCAAGGTAATGGTACATAACTGTGATATGTTTTAGATTAATTTGGTTTCATGTTTAAACCTTAAGAGGTGCATGGGTTTGTTTTGATTGAGGGGTTATCTGAATGGAATGCTGTGCTTGGGGTTGGGGGTTGTATGAGACTATGAATGACTGGGTTGGACATGGACTGGTGCATGGTTCTATGGGTAATATACCATAGTGGATGACCTGGTCATTTTAGAAGCACAATAAACACTGTATGGAGTACTATGTTTTTCCTTCAATTGTTTTCTGCTGAAGTTCTCTTTAATGTGCTCTCACATTTAAAGTCAGTCTGTTCTTCTCTATTTAGGCCTTAACCTCTGCTTTTTAGAACTGTGATTAAAATGTACAATTTAACGTCACTTGTCTTTAATTTTGTATGTGTTTTATTTTCTTTTTACCTATGAAACGCCAATAATACGACCTCGGGGCAACTACTATATTATCCAGTAGGGTTCCACTGTGATGCAGTTACCTTCTTGTGGCAGCAGAGGGGGCCAGTGGCCTAGAGTTGTGCCTCAGAGTGACGGAGTGGTATGGAGCAGACCCCCTCTGCTCTGCTCTCAGTGAATGAGGTCATGATATCTCTGTAGGGCTTGGCTCAGGCAGACTGTCAACCATTTCACTGTCCCATTCACTGGACATTCTGTCTGACGATGCACACATGCCCTGTGATCTATATATGCTTGGTAATAGTAGTAGGACACTAGTACCTAGTGTTTTAGTGGTTAGATATTGCAGTGCTATTACTAGTATTACAGTCAAATAAGTAAAATTATTAGTTGTGTTGTTAGTGCGTGAGAAACTTTTGTGACAGATTTCTTGACTGAACCATTTCCGTAGCCTGTTTTATGCATGCTTCATGAATTAGTGATGAGGCGTGGTGCTGGTCTCTGGTAGGTCTTCAACTGCTCTCTTCAGGAGAATGAGGTCGGGAGGGAAGCTACGGCTCCTAAAGGAAAATACTGTCTCATTCATAAAGTTAGGGATTATCTGGACCTCTGCTATCTGATTGGCCTACATACCTGGCCTCCTGATTGCCTGGCCAACCAAACTTCTTGCTAGGGCCAAACGGTACACCACGCCCAAGTCTGGATCTGAGAACATCGCAGACCCTTCACCGAATGCGAACACATTCGGGCCATCTGATTGGTCCAGAAACCGATGCGTTGAGCCAGAACACACGTGGGTAAAAAAAAATCATAATTGGTTTTGATACTCTTATTGTTTAGAGACAATCCAATCTCTTTACGGCTTTGTTTTGTACGACACCCCTCATACCCCTCATCACCACAAACGACTTCAATGATGGCAGTCTCAGACTAAAGTATGTAGCGAACAGCAGAACAGCGTTGTCAGACTAGCCTCTTGGTACCTGTACGTATATCACTTCCTAATAAGTTGATGACACACCCAAGCAAGCCCCCACGCACAGTTACACGCACGCACACTATTGTGTCTATATGATCACAATAGTGATTTGATTTTGATTTGAAGCGGTATCATTCTTAGTTTCCCCTCTTCCAATCCCTCTCTCTCTCGTTCTCCACATCTCTATCCTCTCTCCCTCCCTTCCCACTGCATGGCCTGATGTAGCTCTGAGAGTTAGAGATGCATGGGCCAGTGTGTGTGAGGTTGAGCGTCGGATGGGTGAGGAGAGAGAGGGAGATGTGGGGGCTGGGGATAATGGGGAAGCATTGATTATGGCTGATAATTCAGGGCTTTGATGTGGATAATGCAGTCTCTCTCTTCCTGCACTGCCTGTGAACTCAAAGCCCCTGGGGGCCACAGAGGATATTGGGTTTACACACTCTCTCTTTCTCTCTCGCTCTCTCTGTGTTTGATAGAGCGAAAGAGAGAGCATGCACGCACATGTAGAGTGTGTGTAAGTGAGTGATTGTGTAAGTGTGTGTTTGTACAGTACTACCACAGAACTGTTTGTGTGTGTCCAAACTCACAGAGGTTTTTACCATGTCTGTCTTTGTCTTCCGGTGTTCCTTAACTTCTGAAATTCTGTTGTGTTTATAGAAGTTTTAGTTTTCATTGTTTTTCACTGTCTCTTTCCATCCATAACCCAAACCTTACTCTCTCTCTCCTTCTATCCTAACACAAACCATACTCTGTCTCTCTTTCCAACCTGACTATGCTCACTCACAGGGCGCTACACACTCACAAGGCCCTACACACACACACACACTCACTCCAACATCTGCTCACTCACACATAATATGCACATACATTTATACTGACTCTACACACACACACACACACGCACGCACGCACGCACGCACGCACGCACGCACGCACGCACGCACGCACGCACGCACGCACACACGCACACACACACACACACACACACACACACACACACACACACACACACACACACACACACACACACACACACACACCCACAAGCTGCTGCTACTCTGTTGATCCTATATCCTGTTGCCTAGTCACCTTACCCCTATACATATCTACATCTACCTTCATCACTCTAGAATCCCTGCACGTTGTGAATATGGTATTGGAACTGACCCTGTATATAGTATGCTTACTGACAGTATTCTTATTGTATTTTTATTGTATTCTTCATATTTCCTCATTTCTAGTATTACATTGTTATTGATTATTGCATTGTTGGGTTTTGAGTTTGCAAGAAAGGCATTTCACTGTACATGTGCATGTGACATTAAAACTTGAAGCGGACTAGGAAATGTGTGAGTGGCAGCTCTCTCTCTGGCCTCTTTTGAACCCTCTTTCCCTGTTACCCCTGTATCCCATCTAACCAGGACCCCTGCAGTGGGTCATTGGCGCCTGCCCCTCCCTGCAGCACTCCACCAATCAGGCATTTATGGTAGAGTGGCCAGACGGAAGCCATTCCTCAGTAAAAGGCACATGACAGCCCACTTGGAGTTTGCCAAAAGGCACCTAAAGGACTCTCAGACCATGAGAAACAAGATTCTCTGGTCTGATGAAACCAAGATTGAACTCTTTGGCCTTAATCCCAAGCTTCACATCTGGAGGAAAAATGGCACCATCCCTGCGGTGAAGCATGGTGGTGGAAGCATCATGCAGTGGGGATGTTTTTCAGTAGCAGGGACTGGGAGACTAGTCAGGATCAAGGCAAAGATGAACAGAGCAAAGTAGAGAGAGATCCTTGATGAAAACCTGCTCCAGAGCGCTCAGGACCTCACATTGGGGGTGAAGGTTCACCTTCCAACAGGACAAAGACACTAAGTTTTGTGTTTTGGAAAAATATCTTTATTGATTTCCACACAATGTTCCCAGCAGACTGTTCAACTTAATCAAACACTCTGGGAACCTTTAAAGAACATATTGAATGTGTTCTAGAAACTTGCTTGCAACATCAGGCAAATGTTTTATACAAACATTCTAGAATCATCAGCATGACATGACAGTTTTTGTGATATTTGCTGTGACCTAACAAATGTGGTGGGAACTTCCACAGAACCAATTTTGGTTTGCTGGGTAGGCTCATCTTTCCTGCATCTGATGTAATTATGGACTGTCTGTCTCCTCTTTATCTCTCTAAACTCCCCCTGTATTTATTTCTCTCTCTCTCTCTCTCTCTCTCTCTCTCTCTCTCTCTCTCTCTCTCTCTCTCTCTCTCTCTCTCTCTCTCTCTCTCAGGTTCACTCCCTCTCTCCATCTCTTTAAAACAGTCACTTTTAACCTCTCATCTTTTCCATCTCTCTTCTCACTCTTCCGTCTCTTTCTTTTTTTCTTTCTCTCTTTCTCGGTCCACTTTTTCGGCTCGCATGCCCTAGCTGCTGATGCACTCCTGGCCATTAATACACATTTTATACCTAGTCAGTCAGGAAATGCATCTGAGCCCCAGCGGCTGCCTGCAGCCTCTCAGACCGACAGGAAATGGGAGTTTGGCTGGTGGCCAGCCCTGCTATTTCAGGGGGCGGCCGGAGCCAATCAACAAGCCCTGGTCAGTTAATGGAACACGGATACTTTGGCGAAATATCAGGAACAATTATGGAGGCGCAAAGGAGGGGGAGGAGGGGGTAGAAGAGAGGAGGGGGGAGCGATTGCCTCAGACATAGGACTAGGGAGGGGGAGTAGGGATGAAGATGGAGAGGGGTGGGGGGAGAGGGAGAGTGGATGGGGCTAGGGAGGGGTAGGGTGTATTGCTTCATCGGCACAGGGCTGAACAGAGACTATAGCTAGGGATTGGAGTGACACGTGGAGAGGTGGGAGTAGGGAAGGTCGGCATTAAATCATATTAGATACAGATGGCTGTGTTTATGAATCTCAGTGTTTTACAGAATGAGGGGATGAGGAGGGGATGAGGGTAGCTTGACTGTGACTGCATTTCATTCTAGAAAGTTTCTCCTTTCCACTATGCCTGCATTCACTTCCCTTGAAGAAGGAGTAATGAGGGGGAGGGAATGAGGACAGAGGGGAGGGAGCAAAAGTCTGGAATGAAACACAGCCAGAGTGAGATCCATAGTATAACTGAATAAAACACAGCCAGAGTGGGTTCTATAGTTTAACTGAACGTAACATAGCCAGAGTAGGTTCTGTAGTATCGTGAAGAAAAATGTCATGTTTGTGCATTTCTAATAACCAATTTGACTGTGTTCATGCAAGTAACTGACTGATCGTGCCTGGGAGGAATCTTCACTATCAGTATCTGCAATTTGGAAGTACGCACAGAACATTGTTTTAAGAACGGAAAGGGATATCTCAGTTTCAAGGTCTCAGCTTGGAGAGAAGAAGTCTTGTGAGGTATTTGTCTGTCACAAGCAGGAACCAACATTAATGATGAATTAATTAGGAATAATGAATAAGCTAAATCATGCAAATATAACTTCTCTGTGTAAGCAGTATATATGAGAACTAACGGGACAGCCTTGGCAGAGTTCACTTCAGACCGGTACTTTAAGCATCTAAATTTGACTGAGAACTCTCCAGCTTACTGTTAATAAATAATTATTAATTCAATATTAACTTTGAGTGTCCCTGTGTAGAATTTCCACTACAGTTTAACTGAATGTAACACAGCCAGAGTGGGCTCTATAGTATAACTGAATTTAACACAGCCAGAGTGGGCTCTATAGTGTAACTGAATGTAACATAGCCCGAGTGGGCTTTATAGTATAACTGAATTTAACACAGCCAGAGTGGGCTCTATAGTGTAACTGAATGTAACATAGCCCGAGTGGGCTCTATAGTATAACTGAATTTAACACAGCCGGTGTGGGCTCTATAGTATAACTGAATGTAGCATAGCCAGAGTGATTGTACAGACATTTAGGTAGGTCTATACAGTAGAGGTGAGAGTTGCAAAATACTGTAATCCTACTGCTACACTCTGGGTTTATGGAGCGCTCACAGCTGGAGTGTTTTGTGTGTGTTAGAGCTGGACTGTTGTGTGTGTGTGTGTGTATGTGTTAGCACTGGACTGCATTGGGTTGTGTGTGTGTGTGTCTGCATTTGTGTTTGTGTCAGTGGTGGATTGCAGTGTGGTGTGTGTGTATGAGTGTGTCAGTGCTGGACTGCATTGTGTAACCTGATCCTGAGTGCCAGGCGGGCTGAACTGACCTCCAGCTCTGGGGTTCTGCAACAGAGTGTTCACAGTGTATGCCTGTGGAACTGTGACAGTGGGATACAAACACACAGTGTGCAGAATGCCGGCAGAAATGAATGACTTTGTCAGCTGTGTGCCGGTCGTTAACCAGGCCGTTTTACATTGATCCTGTCCTGGCCCAAAACTACATCCCCACATCCCTACATTCACTCCTCTATACTCCCTCCATCCCTTCAGTCCTACCCTGGCTCAGAACAGAGTAATCACCCTAGACTCCTCGCTACCACTTTCTGGGCCTATAGTCTTACTAGCACTGATGACAGTGCCCTCCAGGAAACAAAAAAACACTGGAAATACGTGGATGACGTGAATCTGGATCAGACGTAGACACCTCAACTACCCTGTCCCACCAACAGACCCTAAATGGTCTTGGCATCTGGGTAGAGGAGCACAGAATGAAACTAAACCCAAAGACAAAAAGAAAACAAAGTTCTGCATGTCACCCACAGTAAGAATCCACTCAACCTACTGACACTCTCCATTGACCAGAACACCCTTGAAGTCTGTGACACAGTAAGAATCCTGGGGGTCACCATCCAGAATCATTTACAATTGGACACTCAAGTGGACCACATGCTGAGCTCTGCCAACAGGAATCTGTTTGTTCTGCGGCGTCTGAAGAAATTTGGTGTCCTAGACCCAGAACTGGTTTCCATCTACAAAGGTGTCCCGTACTTCAATATGCAGCCCCGGTCTGGCGCAGTTCTGTGACCAAAAACCAGGCTGAAAGGCTGGAACGCACACAGAAACAGGCCTGTAAGATCATCCTTGCCAGAGGTACTCAGGCTACCCAGATTTAAATCTGAAACTAAATCCATGTAGTGTTTTATTGCCCTCTGTATGACGATATGAGATGTTATTTTTGTAAAATGTTGGTGATAACCCTGAAGGATTCTGCCTACGGGACGAGCAGAGGATTGAATTCTGATTCAGATGGGACTTGTTTGAAATTGCTTAGCTTGTTCATAATGCCTGGAGAAAAATGTGAAATTGATTGTTTATGAAGTGTGGCTAGATGGTAGTTGTACTTGCCATGGTTATTGTATGCGTGTAATTTTTAACATTTTATTTTGTAGTGTCTTGTAAGCCCATGTGGGCTGAACACCGGTAGGCGTATGACAATTCAACCAAATCAACCAATACCTTATTTGAGCAGCCTCCGAAACAAAAACGGATTTTAAAGAACTTGTAATAATGCTGAAAGACCAATAAACGAATAAACTACCCTTCAATCCTCTCCCTCCTCTCAGGTGTTTCCCCTGGCAGGAAGCAGTGCTGTTTGTTCCTGGATAGTGTCCGTTTACCATTTAGATGACTGTGTAGGGATGTATACAGTATATGCATAATGTCTATAGGGCAGAGAATAGTCAGCCTCAGAGATCTTGCAGAGAACCTGCTGAGTAAGACTGGGGCTGGTGGAACGGAAGAGTCCCAAATATACATTTGACTGCAAAAATATACATCATCAATATTGACGTTGACAGCTTTCAATATTACCCAGAGTGCTGCTGACAAGGCTTTCCAGGATGAGACCGGAAATAAGGAAGTAAACACTGAAAAATAGAGCTAATGTTTTTGTCTTGAAAATGGGCAACACTTTATTTGGATAGTCCATCTGTAGATGCTCTATAGACTATCTACAAGCTATCAGTAACATTTCAACTAACTATCTATTAAACCCTTATCCTAACCCTAAACTTAACTCTAACCATTTCCCTATTCTTAACCATTTCCCTAACCCTTATTCTAAACCTAACCCTAACCATAAACTTAGCAAGCAGTTGCTTATCAACATATAGTTTATTGATAGAATGACCATCTGAAGAGCATCTACAGATGGACTATCCGGACCATCCAAATAAAGTGTGACCAGAAAAGGTTTTGAAAGAGGCTCTCAGAGCTGTGTCTGTAGGTGAGAGGACACACAGAGTGGCACAGAATCAGTGACTTGTCTTGTATAAAGGTTGAGTGGCAGCTTTGTGACAGGGGTGTTTGACCTGTGTGTGTTGTAAGGGCTTTTGATAGTTGTGGCTCCCCCACAACACTCTAAACATCTCTCTCCACACTGTGATACTGTCAGCCTTGTGAGGCTTTTTATGACTTAACCCCTGCATTCCCCTCCTCTATTTTCCTCTTTTTCCCTCTCTTGCCCATCACATGCTCTTTCACCTCCCCTCTCACTCCCTCCCTGTCTCATTTTTCTCCTTCTCTCACTCCCTCCCTGTCTCCCCTTTTCTCCCTGTCTCCCCTTTTCTCCCTCTCTCCCTCCCTCTCTCCCCTTTTCTCCCTCTCTCCCCTTTTCTCCCTCTCTCCCTCCCTGTCTCCCCCTTTCTCCCTCTCTCCCTCCCTGTCTCCCCTTTTCTCCCTCTCTCCCCTTTTCTCCCTCTCTCCCCTTTTCTCCCTCTCTCCCCTTTTCTCCCTCTCTCCCTCCCCCTGTCTCCCCCTTTCTCCCTCTCTCCCTCCCTGTCTCCCCTTTTCTCCCTCTCTCCCTCCCTGTCTCCCCTTATCTCCCTCTCTCCCTCCCTGTCTCCCCTTTTCTCCCTCTCTCCCTCCCTGTCTCCCCTTTTCTCCCTCTCTCCCTCCCTGTCTCCCCTTTTCTCCCTCTCTCCCTCCCTGTCTCCACTTTTCTCCCTCTCTCCCTCCCTCTCTCCCCTTTTCTCCCTCTCTCCCTCCCTGTCTCCCCTTTTCTCCCTCTCTCCCTCCCTGTCTCCCCTTATCTCCCTCTCTCCCTCCCTGTCTCCCCTTTTTTCCCTCTCTCCCTCCCTGTCTCCCCTTTTCTCCCTCTCTCCCTCCCTGTCTCCCCTTTTCTCCCTCTCTCCCCTTTTCTCCCTCTCTCCCCTTTTCTCCCTCTCTCCCTCCCTGTCTCCCCTTTTCTCCCTCTCTCCCTCCCTGTCTCCCCTTTTCTCCCTCTCTCCCTCCCTGTCTCCCCTTTTCTCCCTCTCTCCCCTTTTCTCCCTCTCTCCCTCCCTGTCTCCCCTTTTCTCCCTCTCTCCCTCCCTGTCTCCCCTTTTCTCCCTCTCTCCCTCCCTGTCTCCCCTTTTCTCCCTCTCTCCCCTTTTCTCCCTCTCTCCCTCCCTGTCTCCCCTTTTCTCCCTCTCTCTCTCCCTCACTCCCTCTGTCTTTCCTCTCCCTCATTTTTTCTCTTTCTTGCACACACTCTCCCCTTTTCTTCCCTTCTCTCTTTTTCTATCTGTCTCTCTCTCCCATTCTCCCTCTCTCTCTCTCCCTCTATCAAGGCTCTGCTCATAGACTCATATGGAACAGTGCCTGAGGGAGAGCAAATGAGAGATTCAGCCTGATGATGCCACTTAGCTATTAACTATCTGCAGCAAACATGTATCCCCCATCCTGAACAGAACCCTCCCCTGCCTCCCTCTACCATTCATGTCCAGCCCCCTCCTGCTCTCTTTCTCTCTGTTTCCCATCCTCCCTCCCTCCCATCTCTCCCCCTCTTTCTGTGTCTGTGTCTCTCACGCTCTCCCTCACACACACACTCTCGGCTTGCAGAGAATGAGAGGATAAACGTACAGACAGGAAGGACTGACCCAAGAGCGTTAGAGAGAGAGAGAGAGCCAGAGAGAGAGAGAGAACAAGAGAGCAAGGGAGAGAGGGACTATCCAGCACTCAGTCATTATGCTTCCAGGGATAGCAGAGAGAGAGACTACAGAGCCATACTACTACAATATCTGTGTCCTGTAATTTTGGAACTTTTTCACTTTCATTTGTTAACTTTTTTTCACAACCTTATGTTTTTAATCTAACAATATATTTTCTTCATTCTGAAGCAGAGGACTTGGCTGTTACTTCTTCTTGTGTTCTCTGGGATATTTCTAATGGTACTCTGCCCTCTGGTCTCCAGTGATCAGCACACTGTGGACCAGGGACCTCTCAGCCCCTGACAAGCCATAGTGGAGAGGCTGCTTGGCTGCTTGTCGTCAGGGCTGGGTTGCTGCTGCTTCTTCTTTGCAGGGAATGCAAAGGGACGCTCCTGAAAAGCCTACTGAGGGGACTCAAGGTGAAGGAAGGGAAGGGAAGGAAGGAGCTGTGGCCCCACAGAACTGAGAGAACTGCCCCCCTCCCCAACCATCCCACTGCAGCATGGATCTCCCCCCATTCAGAGGTAGGTACAAACAGCCCCCCCACCAACCCATCTCTATTTTATGAGGAAAAACACTAAAAGCGGATATCCAAAGAGCTTTACTCTTTTACTAGACTCTCACATGTATTCTTTATATTCAACTTAACCGTGTGTAGAAGTGGTCTGCTTTCTGTAGGTCCTTCTCTGGCCTTACTGTTTAAAGCTTTATGCCACTGGGATAGTGGTGTGTCTACCTGGGAGAGTGTGGTGTGTCTACCTGGGAGAGTGTGGTGTGTCTACCTGGGAGAGTGGTGTGGTGTTTCTACCTGGGAGAGTGGTGTGGTGTGTCTACCTGGGAGAGTGGTGTGGTGTGTCTACCTGGGAGAGTGCTGTGGTGTGTCTACCTGGGAGAGTGCTGTGGTGTGTCTACCTGGGAGAGTGTGGTGTGTCTACCTGGAAGAGTGCTGTGGTGTGTCTACCTGGGATAGTGGTGTGGTGTGTCTACCTGGGAGAGTGTGGCGTGGTATGGTGTGTAACTGGTTTGATGTGGTTTGGTGTGTTATGGTGTGTAACTGGTTTGATGTGGTGTGGTATGGTGTGTAGCTGGTTTGATGTGATGTGGTATGGTGTGTAACTGGTTTGATGTGGTTTGGTGAGTAACTGGTTTGGTGTGGTGTGTGTACTGTAACTGGGATAGTTTGGTGTGGTGAGTCTAACTGGGGGAGAGGTGTGGTATTGTTTGGTATGGTGTATAACTGGTTTGCATAACTGGAAGAGTGGTGTGATGTTGTGTGGTATGTTGTGATGTGTGTACTGTAACTGGGATAGTTTTGTGTGGTAAGAGTAACTGATTTGGTATGGTGTGGTGTGAGTAAATGGTTTGGTGCGGTGTGAGTAAATGGTTTGGTGTGGTGTGAGTAAATGGTTTGGTGTGGTGTGAGTAAATGGTTTGGTGTGGTGTGAGTAAATGGTTTGGTGTGGTGTGAGTAAATGGTTTGGTGTGGTGTGAGTAAATGGTTTGGTGTGGTGTGTTAATGGTTTGGTGTGGTGTGAGTGAATGGTTTGGTGCAGTGTGAGTGAGTGAATGGTTTGGTGTGGTGTGAGTAAATGGTTTGGTGTGGTGTGAGTAAATGGTTTGGTGCGGTGTGAGTAAATGGTTTGGTGTGGTGTGAGTAAATGGTTTGGTGTGGTGTGAGTAAATGGTTTGGTGTGGTGTGTTAATGGTTTGGTGTGGTGTGAGTGAATGGTTTGGTGCAGTGTGAGTGAGTGAATGGTTTGGTGTGGTGTGAGTAAATGGTTTGGTGCGGTGTGAGTAAATGGTTTGTTGCAGTGTGAGTGAATGGTTTGGTGTGGTGTGAGTAAATGGTTTGGTGCGGTGTGAGTAAATGGTTTGGTGTGGTGTGAGTAAATGGTTTGGTGTGGTGTGAGTAAATGGTTTGGTGCGGTTTTGAGAAAATGGTTTGGTGCGGTTTTGAGTAAATGGTTTGGTGTGGTGTGAGTAAATGGTTTGGTGCGGTGCACTATGGTGTGTGTACTGTAACTGGGATAGTTTGGTGTGGTGTGTGTAAGTGGGATGGGGACATGTGGGGTTATCATTGATTGTTTTCAAGGTCGGATACTATATGTCAATACCCATATCCGCTGGGCACGACTGGAGGGGTGGATGGGTGAACGAGTGATGGAGGGATAGAGGGATGGAGGGATGGAGAGATGGAGGGATAGAGGGATGGAGGGATGGAAGGATGGAAGGATGGAGGGATGGAGAGATGGAGGGATGGAGAGATGGAGGGATAGAGGGATGGAGGGATGGAAGGATGGAAGGATGGAGGGATGGAGAGATGGAAGGATGGAGGGATGGAAGGATGGAGGGATGAAAGGATGGAGGGATGAAGGGATAGAGGGATGGAGGGATGGAGAGATGGAAGGATGGAGGGATGGAAGGATGGAGGGATGGAGGGATGGAGAGATGGAAGGATGGAGGGATAGAGGGATGGAGGGATGGAAGAGGGATGGAAGAGGGATGGAAGGATGGAGGGATGGAGAGATGGAAGGATGGAGGGATGGAAGGATGGAGGGATGAAAGGATGGAGGGATGAAGGGATGGATGGATGGAGAGATGGAAGGATGGAGGGATGGAAGGATGGAGGGATGGAGGGATGGAGAGATGGAAGGATGGAGGGATGGAGAGATGGAGGGATAGAGGGATGGAGGGATGGAAGGATGGAAGGATGGAGAGATGGAAGGATGGAGGGATGGAAGGATGGAGGGATGAAAGGATGGAGGGGTGGAGGGATGAAGGGATAGAGGGATGGAGGGATAGAGGGATGGAGGGATGGAAGGATGGAAGGATGGAGGGATGGAGAGATGGAGGGATGGAGGGATGGAGAGATGGAGGGATGGAGGGATGGAAGGATGGAAGGATGGAGGGATGGAGAGATGGAAGGATGGAGGGATGGAAGGATGGAGGGATGAAAGGATGGAGGGGTGGAGGGATGAAGGGATAGAGGGATGGATGGATAGAGGGATGGAGGGATGGAAGGATGGAAGGATGGAGAGATGGAGGGATGGAGGGATGGAGAGATGGAGGGATAGAGGGATGGAGGGATGGAAGGATGGAAGGATGGAGGGATGAAGGGATAGAGGGATGGAGGGATGGAGAGATGGAGGGATAGAGGGATAGACGGATGGGATGAGTGTAGTGAAGAGAGTTTTTTTTCTAACACTAGGCAAGAGGAGCTAATGCACATCAACCACAAACGGTCGGATGAGAAACCTCACTGTCCTTCACTGTTTGAAAGAGTGCTCTCCTGGAATGTATTATTTATTTATTTATTTGTTAAATATATAAAATGTCTCTATGTTCCAAGGTTTGCTGTTGGAAAAGAGAGGTGGATGTAAGCTAAATACAGGCATATTAGATTAGAGTCGTCATAATTTGAAGAATCTGTTACAAATTGAATGCGCTCGATTTTTGTGTGTGTACAGTTGATCAAGTTGATAAAAGCATATTTTTTTCCAGTGGTTTTGTATTAGAGAAGTTAACGAAGTTGCACAAGTGTGTGTAAGTGAGAGCGAGAGAGAGAGAGGAGGTTGCATGGCGTAACTGGTACAGCTGTTTGGGACCATTGGCCCATTGTGGAAAGGTGAAATAACTCACTGTGCCAGACAGGGTGCCGTGAGGGGTGACTTCTCTTTCTCACCCCTACTTACACAAGATGGTGGGTTACACACACACACATGCACGTATGTCAACGCATGCACACACACACTGTGATGCCTCAACTTTATCACTAACTACTTCCAGTCTCCTCCCCCTTTCCAATTGTTTTTCCTGTTCACTTTCTTCTGCTTTATCTTTATTCATGTCTCTCCCTCTCTCTTTATCTCTCTCTCTCCCTCTTTATCCCCCTCTCCCTCTCTCTCTCCCTCTTTATCCCTCTCTCCCTCTCTCTCTTTATCTCTCTCTCTCTCCCTCTTTATCCCCCTCTCCCTCTCTCTCTCCCTCTTTATCCCTCTCTCCCTCTCTCACTTTACCTCTCTCTCTCCCTCTTTATCCCTCTCTCCCTCTTTATCCCTCTCTCCCTCTTTATCCCTCTTTATCTCTCTCTCTCTTTATCTCTCTCTCTCTTTATCTCTCTCCCTCTCTCCCTCTCTCCCTCTCTCTCTCTCTCTCTCTCTCTCTCTCTCTCTCTCTCTCTCTCTCTCTCTCTCTCTCTCTCTCTCTCTCTCTCTCTCTCTCTCTCTCTCTCTCTCTCTCTCTCCTGCCTGGACTTGCTGGTCTGCAGTGTCTATTTCAGTCCTTCCTGGGGGTCGGATTCGACACATCCGGAATCTCATACAGTTTATTGTCATTCAATCCTGCTGCGCTCCCAGAGGGGCTAGAGGGTGGCCCATGGGTCCCATTGACAACTCACGCACAAGGGAACCAGCCAGTCACGTCACACACACACACACACACACACACACACACACACACACACACACACACACACACACACACACACACACACACACACACACACACACACACACACACACACACACACACACACACACACACACACACACACACACACACACACACACACACACACACACACACACAAACAAACAAACAAACAAACAAACAAACAAACAAACAAACAGCCAGGGCCCCAATTCATATGTTAGGGTAGGTTGTTTTAGTGGGTGCCAGCCCCAAACTTAGGCCTCAACTGCCAATATGCAACTCTGGAAAGGAGGAAAGAGAGAGCAGGAGTAAGGGAAAGGGAGAAGGGGAGACAGAGGGTGTGTGTGGGTGTGAGAGAGTGAGAGCGAGAGAGAGAGAGATGCCCCCTGCAGGAAACTGTGTCCTGGATGCTGAGAGGAGGAGGAGAGAAGAGAGGTTGAGAGGAGAGGGCTAGGGGAGGGCCAGGGGTAGAGGAGGAGGAAGGCTAGGGAAGGGCCAGGGGTAGAGGAGGAGGAAGGCTAGGGGAGGGCCAGGGGTATAGAAGGAGGAAGGCTAGGGGAGGGCCAGGGGTATAGAGGGAGGAAGGCTAGGGGAGGGCCAGGGGTAGAGGAGGAGGGCTAGAGGAGGGCCAGGGGTATAGAAGGAGGAAGGCTAGGGGAGGGCCAGGGGTATAGAGGGAGGAGGGCTAGGGGAGGGCCAGAGGTATAGAGGGAGGAAGGCTAGGAGAGGGCCATGGGTAGAGGAGGAGGAAGGCTAGGGGCGGCGCCAGGGGTATAGAGGGAGGAGGGCTAGGGGAGGGCCAGGGGTAGAGGACGAGGGCTAGGGGAGGGCCAGGGGTAGAGGAGGAGGGCTAGGGTTAAAGAGTGAGGAGGGCTGGGGGAGGTCCAGGGTTATAGAAGGAGGAGGGCTAGGGGAGGGCCAGGGGTAGAGGAGGGCTAGAGGAGGGCCAGGGGTAGAGGAGGGCTAGGGGAGGGCCAGGATGTAGAGGAGGGCTAGAGGAGGGCCAGGGGTAGAGGAGGGCTAGGGGAGGGCCAGGGGTAGAGGAGGGCTAGGGGAGGGCTAGGATGTAGAGGAGGGCTAGGGGAGGGTCAGGGGTAGAGGAGGGCTAGGGGAGGGCCAGGGGTAGAGGAGGGCTAGGGGAGGGCCAGGATGTAGAGGAGGGCTAGGGGAGGGCCAGGGGTAAAGGGTGGCTAGGGGAGGGCCAGGATGTAGAGGAGGGCTAGGGGAGGGCCAGGGGTAGAGGAGGGCTAGGGGAGGGCCAGGATGTAGAGGAGGGCTAGGGGAGGGCCAGGGGTAGAGGAGGGCTAGGGGAGGGCCAGGGGTAGAGGGGGGCTAGGGGAGGGCCAGGGGTAGAGGAGGGCTAGGGGAGGGCCAGGATGTAGAGGAGGGCTAGGGGAGGGCCAGGGGTAGAGGGTGGCTAGGGGAGGGCCAGGATGTAGAGGAGGGCTAGGGAGGGCCAGGGGTAGAGGAGGGCTAGGGGAGGGCCAGGATGTAGAGGAGGGCTAGGGGAGGGCCAGGGGTAGAGGAGGGCTAGAGGAGGGCCAGGGGTAGAGGAGGGCTAGGGGAGGGCCAGGGGTAGAGGAGGGCTAGGGGAGGGCCAGGGGTAGAGGAGTGCTAGAGGAGGGCCAGGGGTAGAGGAGGGCTAGAGGAGGGCTAGGGGAGGGCCAGGGGTAGAGGAGGGCTAGGATAGGGGCCAGGGGTAGAGGAGGGCTAGGGGAGGGCCAGGGGTAGAGGAGGGCTAGGGGAGGGCCAGGGGTAGAGGAGGGCTAGGGGAGGGCCAGGGGTAGAGGAGGGCTAGAGGAGGGCCAGGGTTATAGAGGGAGGAAGGCTATACTCCTAGTAAAAAAGGGTCTGTCTAAAACCTTAAAGGGTTATTTGGCTGTGACCATAGAAGAACCCTTTGAGGAACCCTTTTTGGCTGCAGGTAGCCTAACAGTTACAGTGGGGCAAAAAAGTATTTAGTCAACCACCAATTGTGCAAGTTCTCCCACTTAAAAAGATGAGAGATGCCTGTAATTTTCATCATAGGTACACTTCAACTATGACAGACAAAATGAGAAGAAAAAAAATCCAGAAAATCACATTGTAGAATTTTTTATGAATTTATTTGCAAATTATGGTGGAAAATAAGTATTTGGTCAATAACAAAAGTTTATCTCAATACTTTGTTATATACCCTTTGTTGGCAATGACAGAGGTTAAACGTTTTCTGTAAGTCTTCACCCCCACCTCAGAGCGGTTCCTTCTCAGATAGAACCCTTTTGGTTCCAGGTAGAACTCACTCTGTAGAAAAGGTTCTACATGGAACCCAAAAGAGTTTTATCTGGAACCAAAAAGGGTTCTCCAATGTTTGTGTGTGTCTGTGTGGGGGTAGTATTTGATATGCAGTAAATGAACATTAGGCCATGACTGTCTTAATTTTCCAACACATCTGTCTCCCGCTTCCTATTCATTTTTATTTAAACTCCCCCCCTCCACATCACCCTTTCTTTCTGTTTTGCACTCCAGTTGTGGGCTTGGATTTCATCCCCCTCCCTCTCTAACTCAGCTGAGCTAAGAGGAGCAGGGTCCTATGTAGTGATTGTTATGAATAATATTCACTGTGTAGCTCTCTCCTGCTGCAGATAGGATTACTGTGCCAGAGAGGGCAGTGTGCAGGGGAGCAGGAGAGAGAGACCCAGGCCAGAGCTGCAGGGCTCACTCACCGCTGATACCCCCCCAGCGCACTGCCCTGTCTTCAAGTTACCTCTGACGGCAGGCTAGCCCAGTAAACACCAGCCCTGAGCTCTCTCGCCTCCCCTCTATCTCCTCCCCTCTCTCCACTTCTCTCTTTCTAACTTGCTTTCTTTCTTACTATTTCTCTCTTCCATTTGTCCTCTCCTCCTCTCTTACCTTCATCCTCTTTCTCCCTCACTCTGTTGCCTTGCTCTCTCCTTCACTCTATCCTCTCTCTAATCTTCTCCTCTCAACTCTTTCAATCCCCTTGTCTTTTTTACTGTCCTTTGGCTCTCTCTCTCTCTCTCTCTCTCTCTCTCTCTCTCTCTCTCTCTCTCTCTCTCTCTCTCTCTCTCTCTCTCTCTCTCTCTCTCTCTCTCTCTCTCTCTCTCTCTCTCTCTCATTCTCTCATTCTCTCTTCCCTCTCTCTCTATCGGTGTATTCCACGGCCCATGTATCAATGTGCCTCCTACCCAGAGCTGAAAAGCGCTCAGGTCTTGATTTCCTTCTCCTATTTTTTTTCTTTATCTGAGGCCCTAAAAGGTGTGTGAATGACAGTGAGGAGGAGGTGAAGGGATGAACAGATGAGTGGAAAAGCTGTTGATATGAGGGAATGATGCTGGAGTGAGCAATGGGTCCCAGTGGGTTTGCATCAAACACAGAGGATAAAAGCAGAAGCAGACACATAAAACAGACTTCCCAGAGCCAGGCAGATACAGCAGGGAGGAATAACTCAGAACAGCCGAGGAGAGGAGAGGAGAGGAGAGGAGAGGAGAGGAGAGGAGAGGAGAGGAGACATGTCTCGGCTGGACATTGTATTGAAGAAACAGATCTGGTCTACCTGAAGGACCAGCAAACATGTATCTTTCCTCATGCTACTGTATCTATGCTTTCTCACCATGTGCTGACAACATGTGCCATATCCCCCAGCCCTGTACCCCCAGTCTTTTACCCCAGCCCTGTACCCCCAGTATTGTACCTCAGCCCTGTACCCCCAGTCTTGTACCTCAGCCCTGTACCCCCAGTCTTGTACCACAGCCCTGTACCCCCAGTCTTTTACCCCAGCCCCAGCCCTGTGCCCCCAGTCTTGTACCCCAGCCCTGTACCCCCAGTCTTGTACCTCAGCCCTGTACCCCCAGTATTGTACCCCAGCCCTGTACCCCCAGTCTTTTACCCCAGCCCCAGCCCTGTACCCCCAGTCTTGTACCACAGCCCTGTACCCCCAGTCTTGTACCTCAGCCCTGTACCCCCAGTCTTGTACCCCAGCCCTGTACCCCCAGTCTTGTACCTCAGCACTGTACCCCCAGTCTTGTACCCCAGCCCTGTACCCCCAGTCTTGTACCACAGCCCTGTACCCCCAGTCTTGTACCCCAGCCCTGTACCCCCAAGTCTTGTACCCCAGCCAAGCCCTGTATCCCCAGTCTTGTACCCCCAGGCTTGTACCCCAGCCAAGCCCTGTATCCCCAGGTTTGTACCTCAACCCTGTACCCCCAGTCTTTTACCCCAGCCCCAGCCCTGTACCCCCAAGTCTTGTACCCCAGCCAAGCCCTGTATCCCCAGTCTTGTACCCCCAGGCTTGTACCCCAGCCAGCCCTGTACCCCCAGTCTTGTACCTCAGCCCTGTACTCCCAGTCTTGTACCCCAGCCCTGTACCCCCAGTCTTGTACCTCAGCACTGTACCCCCAGTCTTGTACCCCAGCCCTGTACCCCCAGCCTTGTACCTCAGCCCTGTAACCCCAGTCTTGTACCCCAGCCCTGTACCCCCAGTCTTGTACCCCAGCCCTGTACCCCAAGTCTTGTACCCCAGCCAAGCCCTGTATCACCAGTCTTGTACCCCCAGGCTTGTACCCCAGCCAGCCCTGTACCCCCAGTCTTGTACCTCAGCCCTGTACTCCCAGTCTTGTACCCCAGCCCTGTACCCCCAGTCTTGTACCTCAGCACTGTACCCCCAGTCTTGTACCCCAGCCCTGTACCCCCAGCCTTGTACCTCAGCCCTGTAACCCCAGTCTTGTACCCCAGCCCTGTACCCCCAGTCTTGTACCCCAGCCCTGTACCCCCAAGTCTTGTACCCCAGCCAAGCCCTGTACCCCCAGCCCTGTACCCCCAGTCTTGTACCCCAGCCAAGCCCTGTACCCCCAGTCTTGTACCTCAGCCCTGTACACACAGTCTTGTACCTCAGCCCTGTACACACAGTCTTGTACCTCAGCCCTGTACCCCCAGTCTTGTACCTCAGCCCTGTACCCCCAGTCTTGTACCCCAACCCTGCCCCAGCACTGTACCCTGGAGATAATGGGGGATAGGAGTAGGGTAGGAGCAGCTGGTGGCTAGGTGTAGGGTGGGGTGGAAACCTGTGGGTAGGTGGAGGGGGAGAGGGGAGGATTATGGGTAGTGGGAGTTGACTTCCCAAACATGGTTACCAAGGCAACAGCTCCCTCAAGGACAGACAGGGCTTCCGACCCCTTGAGTGGGGGAAAGAACAGCCAGTAATTCTAATGCTGCTGTAAATGCAACATGTAAACGTTGACTAAGTAGGAATGAGTCAACAGTATCCACTCTGCACAGCTGTCATTCTTAGAAAGCATATCTGAGGACTATTTGCTTTCTAGATCTAGATAAGTTATTTAGTTGATTAATGTTGATTATTGTGCAATGAAGAAATCAATGTATGTTTATTCATACAGTACACCACAGAAATCAACAGACAGACATCTCCTTAAGAGAAATCAGAGCAGATGAAGTTCTGTATCCAAGAGGAAATAAAGCAGATTATCTGTTAGTTCATCAGGGCTCGTCAGTCTAGAGTTACAACAGGGATGCCCACCCTCCTCCGGGGCTACCCATCTGCAGGGTTTGGTTCCAGCCCTACTATAATACATCTGATGGTAGCCCGTTAGCTCCTCAGGACCCTAAATAGCCCTAAAGTAAGGTGAACTAGAGCAGGGTTGGAGCAAAAGCCTGCACTCTATCCTCTGACCTGGTGTACGGGATCTGTGATGAGACCAAGAACAGTTTACATGGTTTTGCAGAGATGGACGACAGTCTGATGGGTGTGTAGTGGATGGTCTGATAGCTGTGTAGTGGATGGTCTGATGGGTGTGTAGTGGATGGTCTGATGGGTGTGTAGTGGATGGTCTGATGGGTGTGTAGTGGATGGTTTGATGGGTGTGTAGTGGATGGTCTGATGGGTGTGTAGTGGATGGTCTGATGGGTGTGTAGTGGATGGTTTGATGGGTGTGTAGTGGATGGTCTGATGGGTGTGTAGTGGATGGTCTGATGGGTGTGTAGTGGATGGTCTGATGGGTGTGTAGTGGATGGTCTGATGGGTGTGTAGTGGATGGTCTGATGGGTGTGTAGTGGATGGTCTGATGGGTGTGTAGTGGATGGTCTGATGGGTGTGTAGTGGATGGTCTGATGGGTGTGTAGTGGATGGTCTGATGGGTGTGTAGTGGATGGTCTGATGGGTGTGTAGTGGATGGTATGATAGCTGTGTAGTGGATGGTCTGATGGGTGTGTAGTGGATGGTCTGATGGGTGTGTAGTGGATGGTCTGATGGGTGTGTAGTGGATGGTCTGATATCTGTGTAGTGGGATGGTCTGATGGGTGTGTAGTGGATGGTCTGATGGGTGTGTAGTGGATGGTCTGATGGGTGTGTAGTGGATGGTCTGATGGGTGTGTAGTGGATGGTCTGATATCTGTGTAGTGGGATGGTCTGATGGGTGTGTAGTGGATGGTCTGATGGGTGTGTAGTGGATGGTCTGATGGGTGTGTAGTGGATGGTTTGATGGGTGTGTAGTGGATGGTCTGATGGGTGTGTAGTGGATGGTCTGATGGCTGTGTAGTGGATGGTCTGATATCTGTGTAGTGGATGGTCTGATGGGTGTTTAGTGGATGGTCTGATAGCTGTGTAGTGGATGGTCTGATATATGTGTAGTGGATGGTCTGATATATGTGTAGTGGATGGTCTGATATATGTGTAGTGGATGGTCTGATATCTGTGTAGTGGATGGTCTGATAGCTGTTAAGTGGATGGTCTGATATCTGTGTAGTGGATGGTCTGATATCTGTGTAGTGGATGGTCTGATAGCTGTTAAGTGGATGGTCTGATATCTGTGTAGTGGATGGTCTAATATCTGTGGGGTGGATGGTCTGATAGCTGTTAAGTGGATGGTCTGATATCTGTGTAGTGGATGGTCTAATATCTGTGTAGTGGATGGTCTGATAGCTGTTAAGTGGATGGTCTGATATCTGTGTAGTGGATGGTCTGATATCTGTGTAGTGGATGGTCTGATATC